>NC_141878.1:6742651-7043030 GCF_056163025.1 Triticum urartu | reverse complement strand
TACAGTTCGTCGTGCCGAGATACCACGTGATGATCGGGTGTGATAAGCTCTACGTTCACATACAACGGGTGTAAGCCAATTTTACACATGCAGAATACTCGGGTTAAACTTGACAAGCCTAGCATATGCAGATATGGCCTCAGAACACTGAGACCGAAAGGTTGAACGTGAATCATATAGTAGATATGATCAACATAGTGATGTTCACCATTGAAAACTACTCCATCTCACGTGATGATCGGACATGGTTTAGTTGATATGGATCACGTGATCATTTAGATGACTAGAGGGATGTCTATCTAAGTGGGAGTTCTTAAGTAATATGATTAATTGAACTTTAATTTATCATGAACATAGTACCTGATAGTTTTTGCATATCTATGTTGTTGTAGATCAATGGACCCTACCACCGTTCCCTCGAATTTTAATGCGTTCCTGGAGAAGGCTAAGTTGAAAGATGATGGTAGCAACTACACGGACTGGGTCCGTAACTTGACAATTATCCTCATTGCTGCATAGAAAAATTACGTTCTGGAAGCACCGCTAGGTGCAAGACCCGCTGCAGGAGCAACTTCGGACGTTATGAACGTCTGGCAGAGCAAAGCTGATGACTACTCGATAGTTCAGTGTGCCATGCTTTACGACTTCGAATCGGGACTTCAAAGATGTTTTGAACGTCATGGAGCATATGAGATATTCCAGGAGTTGAAGTTAATATTTCAAGCAAATCCCCAAGTTGAGATATATGAAGTCTCCAACAAGTTCTATAGCTGCAAAATGGAGGAGAATAGTTCTCTCAGTCAACACATACTCAGAATGTCTGGGTACCAAAACCACTTGACTCGGCTGGGAGTTAATCTTCCTGATGATAGTGTCATTGACAGAGTTCTTCAATCACTGCCACCAAGCTATAAAGGCTTCGTGATGAACTATAATATGCAAGGGATGGAAAAGACAATTCCCGAGCTGTTCGCAATGCTAAAGGCTGCAGAGGTAGAAATCAAGAAGGAGCATCAAGTGTTGATGGTTAAAAAGACCACTAGTTTCAAGAAAAAGGGCAAAGGAAAGAAGGAGAACTTCAAGAAGAACAGAAAGCTAGTTGCTGCTCAAGGGAACAAGCCCAAGTCTGGACCTAAGCTTGAAATTGAGTGCTTCTACTACAAAGGGACTGGTCACTAGAAGCGGAACTGCCCCAAGTATTTGGCGGATAAGAAGGATGGCAAAGTGAAAGGTATATTTGATATAAATGTTATTGATGTGTACCTTACTAATGCTCGTAGTAGCGCATGGGTATTTGATACTAGTTCTGTTGCTCATATTTGCAACTCGAAATAGGGGCTACGGATTAAACAAAGATTGGCTAAGGATGAGGTGACGATGCGCGTGGGAAATGGTTCCAAAGTCGATGTGATCGTCGTGGCACGCTACCTCTACATCTACCGTCGGGATTAGTTTTAGACCTAAATAATTGTTATTTGGTGCCACCGTTGAGCATGAACATCATATCTGGATCTTGTTTGCTGCGAGACGGTTATTCATTTAAGTCAGAGAATAATGGGTTGTTCTATTTATATGAGTAATATCTTTTATCGTCATGCACCCTTGATGAGTGGTCTATTTTTGTTGAATCTTGATTGTAGTGATACACATATTCATAACATTGAAGCCAAAAGATGCAAAGTTAATAATGATAGTACAACTTATTTGTCGCACTACCGTTTAGGTCATATTGATGTAAAGCACATGAAGAAACTCCATGTTGATGGACTTTTGGAATCACTTGATTATGAATCACTTGATTATTGCGAACCATGCCTCATGTGCAAGATGACTAACACTCCGTTCTCCGAAACAATGGATCCTTTCTAGAGAAGGAGTTTCTCTCGAAAGAAGTGAGTGGGAGGAAAGAAGAACTTGATGAGGTAATTGTACCTTCTCCTGAATTGGAAAGTAGTTCATCACAGGAATCGGTTCCAGTGATTCCTATACCAATTTGTGAGGAAGATAATGATGATGATCATGAAACTTTAGATCGAGTCACTACCGAACCTCGTAGGTCAACCAGAGTACGATCCGCACCAGAGTGGTACGGTAATCCTGTTCTGGAGGTCATCTTACTTGACCATGACGAACCTACGAACTATGAGGAAGCGGTGATGAGCCCAGATTCTGCAAAATGGCTTGAGGCCATGAAATCTGAGATGGGATCCATGTATGAGAACAAAGTGTGGACTTTGGTTGACTTCCCCGATGACCGGTAAGCAATAGAGAATAAATGGATCTTCAAGAAGAAGAACTGGCACTGACGGTAATGTTACTGTCTACAAAGCTTGACTTGTCGTGAAAGGTTTTCGACAAGTTTAAGGAGTTGACTACGATGAGACCTTCTCACCCATAGTGATGATTAAGTCTGTCCAAATCATGTTAGCAATTGCCGCATTTTATGATTATGAAATTTGGCAAATGGATGTCAAAACTGCATTCCTTCATGGATATCTTAAAGAAGAGTTGTATATGATGCAACTAGAAGGTTTTGTCGATCCTAAAGGTGCTAACAAAGTGTGCAAGCTCCAGCGATCCATTTATAGATTGGTGCAAGCCTCTTGGAGTTGAAATATACGCTTTGATAGTGTGATCAAAGCATATGGTTTTATATAGACTTTTGGAGAGACCTGTATTTACAAGAAAGTGAGTGGGAGCTCTGTAGCATTTCTAATATTATATCTGGATGACATTTTTGTTGATTGGAAATAATACAGAATTTCTGGATAGCATAAAAGGATACTCGAATAAGAATTTTTCAATGAAAGACCTCGGTGAAGCTTCTTATATATTGGGCATCAAGATCTATAGAGATAGATCAAGACGCTTAATTGGACTTTCACAAAACACATACCTTGATAAAGTATCGAAGAAGTTCAAAATGGATCATTCAGAGAAAGGGTTCTTGCCGGTGTTACAAGGTGTGAAGTTGAGTCAAACTCAATGCGCGACAACTGCAGAAGATAGAGAGAAAATGAAAGTCATTCCCTATGCTTCGGCCATAGGTTCTATCATGTATGTAATGATGTGTACCAGACCTGATGTGTGCCTTGCTATAAGTTTAGCATGGAGGTACCAAAGTAATCCAGGAGTGGATCACTGGACAGCAGTCAAGAACATCCTGATATACCTGAAAAGGACTAAGGATATGTTTCTCGTTTATGGAGGTTACAAAGAGCTTGTCGTAAACGGTTACGTCGATGCAAGCTTTGACACTGATCCGGATGACTCTAATTCACTAGTAGAAAACAGGGCTATGGTCCAAGGCCGGGTCAGCCCATTAGTCCCGGTTCAGTCTAGAACCGGGACCAATGTGGGCATTGGTCCCGGTTCGTGAGCCCAGGGGGCCGGCCGGGCCACGTGGGCCATTGGTCCCGGTTCATCTGGACCTTTTGGTCCCGGTTTGTGGGATGAACCGGGACCAATGGGCCTCGCTCCTGGCCCACCACCATTGGTCCCGGTTGGTGGCTTAAACCGGGACCAAAGGCTCCCCTTTAGTCCCGGCTCATGTCACCAACCAGGACCAATGAGGTGCCTATATATACCCCCTCGCGCAAGAGCAGAGCACAGTGCTCTGTTTTTTCTAGCCGAGGGGGAGAGGGCTTTGTGGTGCTCTAGCTTACCTCCTATGCACATGAGGTGTTCGATGGAATGCCTGAGCCACACTACTTAAGCTTTCTCCTCTCGAAGCTCGACCTCCAAGCTCCATTTTCCTCGAGATTTGTCTAGATTTAGTGGTCCGTCACGCCCCGTCCCCGTCTTCACCGCCGTCAATCACCCGCGCCGATCTCATCACCGACATCACCGTGGTGAGCCTCTTGTTCTTATCTTCTTTCTGAAAGGAAAAATATTCTTACTGGTATGTTTAGATAGATACTTGTATCATTTTCTTACATTTATTATTGCATCTTATATAGTGCGATGGTTTTGGTATCCGCCCCCGTCGGCCCTCGTCCTATCTATGATTCGGATGTGGTATGTATATTATCTTTATAACTATTGGTTCATTTATTGTTTATGAAAATTATGCCGACCAACGTGACATAGATTTTATTTATCTAGGATGTATGTGAATCGGAAATGCCAACCGACCCTATTGTCGAGAGGTTAAATTTAGTTGAAGAAGAAAACAATTTGTTGAAGGAAAAAATAAAAAAATTGAGGAGGAGAAGATGATATTGGAGTTGCATGTTGCGGATGTCGTCGATGATCACAAGATCAAGATGGATGCAATGCGCTTGAAGATTAGAAAGATTAGAAAATATGCCATTCATACCGAGGCTTGGTATCATTATGCCGTTGGATCAATTGTTACCTTGGTTGCGATTATGATCGCATTTGTTTTCGCATTGAAATGTTTTACATAGTTTCAATGTATGGTTTAATTAATTAGATGCTCTAGAGAGCTATATGTTGTTAGATGAGAACTATGTATGCACTTTGGTTTTAATGTGATGATGAACTTCTATTAATTTGGACACTTAATTATATATAATGCACGCAGATGAACCGACAATGGATGTACGGTGACAGACACACCCGCGAGTACATTAAGGGCGTGCATGAGTTTCTCGATGCGGTTGAGGAAAACAAGCAGAATGGTTTTATGTGTTGTCCATGCACTGAATGTGGGAATACGAGGTCTTACTCTAACCAGAAAATCCTTCACTCCCACCTGCTTTACAAGGGTTTCATGCCACACTATAATGTTTGGACGAGGCACGGAGAAATAGGGGTTATGATGGAAGACGGCGAAGAAGAAGTGTACGATGACAACTATGTGCCCCCTGAATACGGTGATGCTGCAACGGGGGGAGCTGGTGAAGATCAAGAGGAACCAGACGATGTGCCCAATGATGCTGCAACGGGTGAAGCTGCTGAAGATCAAGAGGAACCAGACGATGTGCCCGATGATGATGATCTCCGCCGGGTCATTGTCGATGCAAGGACGCAATGCATTAGTCAAAAGGAGAAGCTGAAGTTCGATCGCATGTTAGAGGATCACAAAAAAGGGTTATACCCCAATTGCAAAGATGGCAACACAAAGCTCGGTACCGTACTGGAATTGCTGCAGTGGAAGGCAGAGAATGCTGTGGCTGACAAAGGATTTGAGAAGCTACTGAAAATATTGAAGAAGAAGCTTCCAAAGGATAACAAATTTCCCGACAGTACATACGCAGCAAAGAAGGTCGTATGCCCTCTAGGATTGGAGGTGGAGAAGATACATGCATGCCCTAATGACTGCATCCTCTACCGCGGTGCATACAAGGATCTGAACGCATGCCCGGTATGCGGTGCATTGCGGTATAAGATCAGACGAGATGACCCTGGTGATGTTGACGGCGAGCCCCCCAGGAAGAGGGTTCCTGCGAAGGTGATGTGGTATGCTCCTATAATACCACAGTTGAAACATCTGTTCAAAAACGAAGAGCATGCCAAGTTGATGCGATGACACAGTGAGAACCGAAAGAAAGATGGGAAGTTGAGAGCACCCGCTGACGGCTCGCAGTGGAGAAAAATCGAGAGAAAGTACTGGGATGAGTTTGCAAAGGACCCAAGGAATGTATGGTTTGCTTTAAGCGCGGATGGCATTAATCCTTTCGGGGAGCAGAGCAACAATCACAGCACCTGGCCCGTGACTCTATGTATGTATAACCTTCCTCCTTGGATGTGCATGAAGCGGAAGTTCATTATGATGCCAGTTCTCATCCAAGGCCCTAAGCAACCCGGCAACGACATTGATGTGTACCTAAGGCCATTAGTTGAAGAACTTTTATAGCTGTGGAATGAAAACGGTGTACGTACGTGGGATGAGCACAGACAGGAGGAATTTAACCTTAAGGCGTTGCTGTTCGTGACCATCAATGATTGGCCCGCTCTCAGTAACCTTTCAGGACAGACAAACAAAGGATACCACGCATGCACGCACTGTTTAGATGACACTGAAAGTATATACCTGGACAAATGCAGGAAGAATGTGTACCTGGGCCATCGTCGATTTCTTCCGACCAACCATCAATGTCGAAAGAAAGGCAAGCATTTCAAAGGCGAGGCAGATCACCGGAAGAAGTCAGCCATGCGCACCGGTGATCACGTGCTTGCTATGGTCAATGATTTACACTACGTAATCTTTGGAAAGGGTCCCGGTGGACTAGCTGTTCCGAATGACGCTGAGGGACACGCACCCATGTGGAAGAAGAAATCTATATTTTGGGACCTCTCCTACTGGAAAGACCTAGAGGTCCGCTCCTCGATCGACGTGATGCACGTGACGAAGAACCTTTGCGTGAACCTGCTAGGCTTCTTGGGCGTGTATGGGAAGACAAAAGATACACCTGAGGCACGGGAGGACCTGCAACGTTTGCACGAAAAAGACGGCATGCCTCCGAAGCAGTATAAAGGTCCTGCCAGCTACGCTCTTACGAAAGAAGAGGAAGAAATCTTCTTTGAATGCCTGCTCAGTATGAAGGTCACGACTGGCTTCTCGTCAAATATAAAGGGAATAATAAATATGCCAGAGAAAAAGTTTCAGAACCTAAAGTCTCATGGCTGCCACGTGATTATGACGCAACTGCTTCCGGTTGCATTGAGGGGGCTTTACCGGAAAACGTCCGATTAGCCATTGTGAATCTATGTGCATTCCTCAATGCAATCTCTCAGAAGGTGATCGATCCAGAAATCGTACCAAGGCTAAGGAGTGATGTGGCGCAATGTCTTGTCAGTTTCGAGCTGGTGTTCCCACCATCCTTCTTCAATATCATGACGCACGTCCTAGTTCATCTAGTCGACAAGATTGTCATCCTGGGGCCCGTATTTCTACACAATATGTTCCCCTTTGAGAGGTTCATGGGAGTCCTAAAGAAATATGTCCGTAATCGCGCTAGGCCAGAAGGAAGCATCTCCATGGGCCATCAAACAGAGGATGTTATCGGGTTTTGTGTTGACTTCATTCCTGGCCTTAACAAGATAGGTCTCCCTAAATCGCGGTATGAGGGGAGACTGACTGGAAAAGGCACTCTTGGAAGAGACTCAATAATATGCAGGGACGGATATTCTTGGTCTCAAGCAGACTACACAGTTCTACAGAACTCTACCTTGGTGACCCCGTATGTCGATGAACACAAGAACAGTCTGCGCTCCAAACACCCGGAGCAGTGCGACGACTGAATTACATGTGAACACATCAGGACTTTCAGTAGTTGGTTGGAAACACGTCTCAGAGGTGACAACACTGTTTGTGATGAGTTGTACTTGTTGTCCAGGGGACCATCTTTGACTGTATTGACTTACAAAGGATACGAGATAAATGGGAATACATTTTACACGATCACCCAAGATCAAAAGAGCACCAACCAAAACAGCGGTGTCCGCTTTGATGCAGCAACCGAGAGCGGAAAGGATACATATTATGGTTACATAGTGGACATATGGGAACTTGACTACGGACCTGATTTTAAGGTCCCTTTGTTTAAGTGCAAATGGGTCAATTTGTTAGGCGGCGGGGTACAGGTAGACCCACAGTACGGAATGACAACAGTGGATCTGAAAAATCTTGGGTACACTGATGAACCGTTTGTCCTAGCCAATGATGTGGCACAGGTTATCTATGTGAAGGACATGTCTACCAAACCGAGAAAAAGAAAAGATAAGGAAGCGAATACATCATACGATGAGCCAAAGCGCCACATAGTTCTTTCAGGAAAAAGGGACATCCTGGGAGTGGACGGCAAGACAGACATGTCTGAAGATTATGAAAAGTTTCATGAAATTCCTCCCTTCAATGTCAAGGCTGACCCAAGCATCCTGATAAACAATGAAGATTATCCATGGTTACAGCGCAATAAGCAAATGACACAAGCGAAGAAAAAGTGAAGACTTTCTCCCGCAACTATTATGATGATACCATGCCAACTTTGTAACACATGAACATGCTACCATTGTCCGTTTTGTACATGCACATGCTATGTGGGTCAAATTATGATACCATCCCAACTTTCAACTTTTTCAGAGTTCATTTTAAATGCTTTCCAATTTCAGGGTCATTTAGCTCAAAGAATGAATTAATAGCAAATAGAATGAACTACAAAACTTTTATGAAAATAAAAACTATTCAAAATTTTAAAACTAATGGCACTAACAGAAAGTTTATAATTTTTGTGACCTAAAATCAAAAAGAAATCACTAAAAAACTATAAGTATTTAGTTGTAAGTATAAATAAAAAATAAATAGGAAAAAAATTCTATTTTTATAGTAAAGTTATTCATAAACTAGTGATTCACGCAAATTTTTAAAAATTCAAATTTAAACTATTCAAAATTTAAAACTAATGGCACTAACAGAAAGTTTATAATTTTTGTGACCTAAAAGCAAAAAGAAATCACTAAAAAACTATAAGTATTTAGTTGTAAGTATAAATAAAAATAAATAGAAAAAATGTAGAAATAAAAAAGAAAAAACCAAAAAAATGCCACCTACTAGGCCTCCACGGCCTGAATACGACTAGAAACCCTACATGGGCCAGGATTCAGGCCCGCAGAAGGCCCAATAGGCCCACAGGCAGTAGCAAGTTTAGGCCCGAAAGCCTACATAAGAGAGGAGCTCGAATGGGGAGGCACACCAGCGCTTATAAACAAGTGCCGGCGCCCTTCAGCTAGCGAGGTGCGACTAAACTTTTGGGCGCGGGGCAGCACAAGGCCATTGGTCCCGGTTGGTGGCACCAACCGGGACTAAAGGGGGCATTGGTCCCGGTTCGCGGCACCAATCGTGACCAATGCCCCCCTTTAGTCCCGGTTGGTGCCACCAACCGGGACCAAAGGCCACCGTGGCCTTTGGTCCCGGTTGGTGGCACCAACCGGGACTAAAGGGGGCATTGGTCTCGGTTTGTGCCATGAACCGGGACAAATGCTCTTGCTATATATAGAACACTTGTCAAAAATTTCATTCAGTTCCTCATCGTTGTCGCCCACGCACGTCGTCGCAGCCCCCGTCGTCGCCCGCGCCCCGTGCCGCCCCGTTGTCGCCGCGCCCCGCGCTGCCCCGAGACCGCCGTCCTCGTCGCCCCTGCCCCGTCGACGCCAGGCGCTGCCCCGCGCCGCCCCGTCGTCGCCCGCGCCGCCCCGGTGTCGTCGCCGCCCCCGCCGTCGCCCGCGCCCCGCGCCGCCCCGAGCCCGCCGCCGCCGTCGCCCTCGCCGGCCGCCCCCGTTGTGAGCCGCCGCCGTCGAGCCTCTGTTTTTTATATATGTTTTTTCATATATGTATTAATTTTTTTGTTTATAGCTATATGATGAATGGGTGTGGCTATATATGTATGTATGAATATAATGTTCATAGCATTTTTTTGTTTATATATGTTTTTTCATATATGTATTAATTTTTTATTTAGTTTGTTAGTAGATATCGATTTTAGGTTAGTGCATTTTAATTAGGTTAGTGTAGAGGAAAAAGTAAAATAAGGAAAAGGAAGAAAAGAGGAAGAAGGAAGAAGGAAGAAGAAGAAGAAGAAGAAGAAAAGGAAGGAGTGGAAAAAGGAAAATAAGAAGAGGAAGACTTCTTTTTTTTCTTCGATATTCTCCTCTATTTTGTTCATGGATATATGCTAAAGAAAACGAGTGGGGTGATAGATGATGATGAGGGGTCGAGAGTGGGACGAGAGGTCGAGAGGTGTCGAGGGGAGAAAAAAATGTTATCAGGGATGAGGGTCGTCGAGGGGTCGAGAGAGGGACGAGGGGTCGAGAGAACTAAATAAGAAGAAGAGGAGAGGAGAGGAAGAAGAGGAGAAATAAATAAGAAGAAGAAAAAAGAAGAAAAAGAAGAGGAGAATAAGAAAGGAATAGTGGAGAAGAAGAAAAAAAGAAGAAAAAATAGAATATATTCTATTTTTTCTTCTTCTCCACTATTCCTTTCTTCTTCTCCTCTTTTTTTCTTCTTTTTTTTCTTCGATCTTCTCCTCTAGCTATTCCTTTCTTTTTCTCCTCTTTTTTCTTCTTCTTCTTCTTCTTCTTCTTCTTCTTCTTCTTCTTCTTCTTAATTTTTTTCGGGAACGAGGGTGTCGAGGATCGGGAACTAGGGTAGAGGGTCGAGGGTCGTTAAGGGGTCAAGGGTCGAGGGTTCGAGGGTTCTATAGGGTCGAGGGTCGAGGGTTCCAGGGTCGTCTAGGGGTCGAGGGTTCCAGGGTCGTCGAGGATCGCCGAGGGGTCGAGAGAGGTTTCCTAGTGTCAAAGTATTGAAGAAATCCATGCCTTCATCATTAGCCGGAAGTAACCAGGGCATGTTGGTACGAAGTTTTGCAAAGTTGTTCTGGAATGGAGTCCCGGATAGAATAATCCGCCTTTTGGTACGAATTCAGGAAAGGCCTTCCAAATAGCGATATTCGGAAGGCTCTTGCTGAACTTTGTACCAAAAAGCGAATTATCCTATCTGGGACTCCGTTCCAGAACAACTTTGAAGAGCTTTGTACCATCATGCACATGTTACTTTCGCCTAATGATGAAGACATGGTTTTGTTGAATCCTTTGACACTAGGCAACCTCCCGACCCCTCGGCGATCCTCTCGAAAATGAGAGGAAGAAGAGGGTCGTCTAGGGGTCGAGGGTTCCAGGGTCGTCGAGGGTTCGAGGGGTCGAGGATCGCCGAGGGGTCGAGAGAGGTTTCCTAGTGTCAAAGTATTGAAGAAATCCATGCCTTCATCATTAGCCGGAAGTAACCAGGGCATGTTGGTACGAAGTTCTACAAAATTGTTCTGGAATGGAGTCCCAGATAGAATAATCCGCCTTTTGGTACGAATTCAGCAAAGGCCTTCCAAATAGCGATATTCGGAAGGCTCTTGCTGAACTTTGTACCAAAAAGCGAATTATCCTATCTGGGACTCCGTTCCAGAACAACTTTGAAGAGCTTCGTACCATCATGCACATGTTACTTTCGCCTAATGATGAATACATGGTTTTGTTGAATCCTTTGACACTACGCAACCTCCCGACCCCTCGGCGATCCTCTCGAACATGAGAGGAAGAAGAGGATAAAAAAAGAAGAGGAAGAAGAAAAAAAAAGAGGAGAAGAAAGAATAGAGGAGTTCTTCTCCTCTATTCTTTCTTCTCCTCTTTTTTTTCTTCTTCTTCCTCTTTTTTTTATCGGGAACGAGGGTCGTCGAGGGACATAGATGTAGTGTCGCCGTTGTCGATATATACCCCCTACCGATAGCTTACTATGATTAGGTAGCTAGTTCTACGTTTGGCACTAATATATCCATCTGTCATGTTTGAATAATAATTGCCATGTTGTAAAAATTTGTAGAAACTATGGACACCGCCCTAGACGAAGCAAAAGAAGCGTTGTTGAGGGACATAATCGCAGAAGGAAGTGATGCCGTCTCGTTTTTTCTCAACGAAACCGATGGTTTAGAAGGAGAGGGTGAACAAGCTGGCTACGGTGACCTAATGCCGGTGCAATAAGAAGAACATGAGGACCGCTCCGGTGACCCAATGCCGGTGCAAGAAGGAGACCGTGATGACGGCTCCGGTGACCGAACCGAGTCCGGCCAGGTATATATATTAGTTAAGCCTGTGCTGACTAGCTGATTGATGCATTCATTGTTTTGGTATGTACACATATTAATTAAGTCTTTGTTCTTTTTTCTAGCCCTCCGGATCGATCACAACTTCGGTAAAGAGACGAGGCCCGAAGAAAAAGTTGAGCTCGGATGAAAAGTTTGAGATCATAGCAATCGCGCCCGACGGCCAACCGATTGAACCCCTCCGGACAAAGAGCGCATTTGTTGCTCAGTGCGGGGTTCTGGTTAGGGACAAGATCCTGATAAGCATCCAGCAATGGTTTAAGCCGGCTACAGAAGACCCTGAGGTGTCTTATGTCAATGATATGCAGAAAAATGATCTTTGGACTGAGCTGAAGTCAAATTTCACCCTACCGCCAGAGGATAATCCAGAGAACCCAGTTAAAGAGAAATTAATCAAGTCTTTTGCTCTTAAAAGGATGGCAGAACTATTCAGGAGGTGGAAGAAAGAGCTGAATAAGTTTGTCGAAAATAATGAGACACCAGAATTCAAGGGCAGATATGAGAAGATCAGAGATCACTGGACCGCATTTGTGGCCCACAAGACATCGGAAAAGAGTAAGAATATGTCGGCGACAAACAAGCAAAATTCTGCAAAGAAGAAGCTTCACCATCGCACGGGGTCAGGTGGCTACCTCGTAGCCCGGCCTAAGTGGTCCAAGACTTAGAATGATCTGGTTGATAAAGGGATCGAACCAGAGACAGTTAACTGGCCACACCGTTGCCGGACTTGGTTCTTCGGGGCTGGCAGAACCTTGGACCCTGTAACAGGGAAGTGCATTTGGACGAACGATCAAATGGACATACCAGTCAGGAAGCTTAAGCAGTATATCGAAGCAGCGCAGGAAGGGATGTTCTTTCCAGACAGAGAGAACGACGAGCTCACAATGGCCCTCGGGAATCCTGAGCACCCTGGACGGACACGAGGCACGCCAGGCTCCATTCCGTGGAAGGTTGGGTTTCCGGACGCAGGCGGTTACAAATCCCATGAGAGGAGGAAAAAAGTGCAGCAGACCCAAATGCAGGCGCTGCAAGCAAGGGTAGACGCGATAGAGGAACGAGAAGCAAATCGCAGCAAACGTACTGCCGAAGCCTCCCCCGAAGCTACCCCGCCATCTCAGCGCAGAAGCAGCGTGGCTTCCACCGAGCTGCTTCAGTCGGAGCATGCATTGACGGCTCCTGCCAGCTATCCCGTGGATGCTATCACGGAGTCTCAAAATTGCCACCTTATGACGCAATGGATGAATTTGAAGGTCAAGGCGGCTGTTGGCTCTGTTTATCCTACTGAACCCGGCGCAACTTTTCACTGCCGGCCGATTCTAGAAGGATATGCTAGGGTGATGGTGGATGAAATAACGGAGGGATTTGAGGACCTCCAGCTTGACCACCCTACCGGTGAAGGGGAGACTCGGCTGGGGTCTGCTCTGAAGACTCCATGCCTATGGCGGAAGGAGCTCATCAACCTTCCGAACTGGACGCCTCCGCCTCCTCCTCCTCCTCCGGCGAGTCAGGGCACTCCGCCTCCTCTACCGCCTCCTCCTCCGGCGAGTGACGATCAGGGCCCTCGGCCGGTTCCTTCTCCGGCGCGTGGCGGCACTCTGCCTCCTTCTCCGCCTGCGCCGACGCGCCCGAGTAGCCAGCCTCCTCCTTCTCCGCCTCGTCAGCAAGGGCGGAAGAGACCTGCCGCCGCTCCAGCTGCTCCGACGCGTCGTAGTCCTTCTCCTCCGCCTCGTAAGCAAGTAAAGAAGACAACCGCTCCGTCTGCTCGGTCGGCGTCTAGCAGTACAACCAGAGGCGGGAGGACATACAGATTCGGTCCTTCTCTGAAGACTCCAGAGAAGTTACCATATGAGAGGACCCCGGAGGAGAACGCCGAGATCGCATGAACCGAAGTGGATGACTGGTTTCAAGGGTTGAGAGCAAAGAGACATCCACCTCCGGAGGAGAAGGTAGATCCGGTGAAAGTGAAGCGCACTCTGGCTGCCCTGACAAAACCACCGAAGTCTCCGCCGAAAGGAAACTATGAGCGCATTATTGGAAAGTAATTTGCCGAAGCGGAGCGGTTGGGAAGTACTGTCAGTGATCAAAGGCTGAAAGAACGACGAGCTGGGAAACAAATTGCCCAGCTCGGCGAACAACCGAAGCAATCGTGCCCCCGCTCAAGGTGCCTAGCCACAACGTCGCTAATGATCCGAGGATGGTGCCCGGTTATAGCAATCTTGCAGATTACCTACCCGACGAAGTACATTATGAACCCATGGACGTGCAGATACAAAGATACGAGTACGGGAAGCCTCTCGTCAAAGATGAAAGATCTTTATCAACGATGATGCGAAGATTGCATGATTGGTACTTGAAAATCTGCAGAGACTCTGGGGGGAGGAGTACTTTGTATGTGAAAGTTAAAAAGGAGCATGACCTCGTTGGAATTGAACTGTTGCCTATTCCATTTGAGGAGTTCTATCAGTTTTTCAATCAATTGGCCCTCGATAAAACAACGGTCGCCTGCTACTGTCTGTAAGTAGTACTACTTCTGTCATTAAGTTTCTCTATATAGCTTAGCTCTTTCATTGCATGTATTTATAATCATCCTCACTATATTATGCAGATTGAAGATCGCCGAATTGAAGAAAAGACAAGTCGGTGATATTGGGTTCATTAACACATATCTCATAGATGCAACTCAGTTTAAATTTCATGCCGCGGCTACCGAGGCCAACTTGCTACGATCGTTCGTAATAAATGAAAACAAAGATATAATACTCTTTCCTTACAACTTCAAGTGAGTGTTACTGTCTTGTGCGTATTCGGTTTCCCTTATATATTAGTCAAGGTTATAGTAATGTAATTGATGAGTTATGCATGTGTGTGCAGTTTCCACTATATTCTCCTAGAGATTAAGCTTGAGCAGGGACTAGTAACCGTCTTAGACTCAAGATGAAAAGATCCCCAGGACTATGCAGACATGACTCAAATACTCGAGAAGTAAGTTAAATCGATCATTATCCACCATATCAGCAACTTTGTTCATTTCCTGATATATCAAGTAATTGTTTTCTTTGTCTGGCAGGGTTTGGAGAAAATTCACCAGAAAAGCTCCGGGACTGCCGAAGGAGCTGCAATTTAGACAGCCGAAAGTAAGTACTATAGTAGCATTTTAAGCGCATCTACTAGTCATTCAAGTGCTAGTTTCATCAATACCATTTGGCATTCTTGCTTATCAGTTTGATTAACCTCTATTTCTTGTAAAGTGGTTGTGGCAGGAACAAGGGAATGATTTCTGTGGATACTACATTTGCGAGTCCATCCGCCACACGACCTGTGAGCGGGGCTACACTGACGAACAATATGAAGTACGTAAATAACAACATTCACAATTTTATTTTATTACCATCATTTGTGTTGAGTTTCATTCATTCATATATATATATGTATTGACCCCCTTCTTTAAATTAGATGTTTCGGAAGCGGGATGAACTCCTAGCACCAGCTCGCATGCGAGCAATTCAAGAGGAATTGGCGGCATTCTTTCTTGACCACGTGATCCCTGAAGACGGAGAATTCTATGTGGACCCTGAGTCCGTATGATTATATTTGTAAGAGATAATTATTGTATATATGTAGCCGGTAGTGTCAGATAGATATACGAGAACTTGTTGTTCGACCAATCTCTCGAAGAAGGAGAGGTGGTCGATATCACTTCTCTCTGTATGCATATATGTTCATGACGATCTTCTGTTTCCTTCGTTTGCTTACTAGCTAGCTAGCGTGTCTAGTCCTCTCTATACGTATGTATAGTACGTAGCGTCGACCAAGCACGGACATAAGAGAGGACACTTCTCTCTATTAATTATAGCTAGCTAACACAATATATGAAACACCTAAATTAACCCCCCAAAACCCCCCAACCCCCCCCCCCCCTTCAAAAAAAACAAAAACCCCAGCCACAGAAATGCTGACGCGTGGATGCCTATTGGTCCCAGTTGGTGCCACCAACCGGGACCAAAGGGTCTCCTGCCTGGGATCTGCGCACTGCCCACGTGGAGGCCCATCAGTCCCGGTTCTGGATTGAACCGGGACTAAAGGGTCGGGGCATTAGTACCGACACTTTAGTCCCGGTTCAGGAACCGGGACTAAAGGCCCTTACGAACCGGGACTATAGGCCCTTTTTCTACCAGTGATTCACAAACCAGATACGTATTTATATTGAGTGGTGGAGCCGTCAGTTGGTGTAGTTCCAAGCAGCGCGTCGTGGAGGGATCTACGTGTGAAGTAGAGTACATAGCTGCTTCGGAAGCAGCAAATGAAGGAGTCTGGATGAAGTAGTTCATATCCGATCTAGGTGTAATACCTAGTGCATCGGGTCCAATGAAAATCTTTTGTGACAATACTGGAGCAATTTCCTGGCAAAGGAATCCAGATTTCACAAGAGAACCAAACACATCAAGATACGGTTCAATTCCATCCGCGATTAAGTCAACAGTGAGACATAGAGATTTGCAAAATACATACGGATCTGAATGTTGCAGACCCATTGACTAAGCCTCTCTCACGAGCAAAACATGATCAGCACCAAGACTCCAAGGGTGTTAGAATCATTACTATGTAATCTAGATTATTGACTCTAGTGCAAGTGGGAGACTGAAGGAAATATGCCCTAGAGGCAATAATAAAGTTGTCATGATAAATGTTTATTATTCATACTAGAATTGTATTAACCGGAAACTTAGTACATGTGTGAATACATAGACAAACAGAGTGTCCCTAGTATGCCTTACTTGACTAGCTCGTTAATCAAAGATGGTTAAGTTTCCTGACCATAAACCTGAGTTGTTATTTGATCAACGGGATCACATCATTAGAGAATGATGTGATGGACAAGACCCATCCGTTAGCTTAGCATAACGATCGTTTAGTTTTATTGTTATTGCTTTCTTCATGACTTATACATATTCCTCTAACTATGAGATTATGCAACTCCTGAATACCGGAGGAACACTTTATGTGCTATCAAACGTCACAACATAACTGGGTGATTATAAAGATGCTATACAGGTGTCTCCGATGGTGTTTTTTGAGTTGGCATAGATCGAGATTAGGATTTGTCACTCCAAGTATCGGAGAGGTATCTCTGGGCCCTCTCGGTAATGCACATCACTATAAGCCTTGCAAGAAATGTAACTAATGAGTTAGTTGTGGGATGATGCATTACGGAATGAGTAAAGGGACTTGCCGGTGCTATAGCCCGGTTATGCACTAGTGTGGAAGGTTATATACGGACACCGGAATGGTTCTGATAAGGTTAGGGGATTTTCCGGAGTACCGGGTGATGAAGATATGTACCTAAGGTAGGGTCATAGGCCTGACATAGACACCCTCCCCTAGGACGTCACCCTCAAACCAGAAGCATTCGAAGAAGAGTCATCATCCACTCGACCATGAAGACCTCCACTCGGAAGACTTGAAGTCACTCGACCGTAGAGACTGTCACTCGACCACCAGAAGGTCTAAAGTCACTCTGAATTGCAACGGTCGGTCATCACCTCATAGCTTTAATGGTCATTATGTCCCTTTATTTGCCAGCGTTAGCAGTAACGTCCCCCCTTTAATGTACCTTAAGCCCTTTGTAACGTGGGCTGGCTGGGGTCCTGGCGCACTCTATATAAGCCACCCCCTCCACAGGCACAAGGGTTCGCATCTTTTGTAAACACACACACATATATAATCCAGTCGACCTCCTCAGGGCACCGAGACGTAGGGCTGTTACTTCCTCCGAGAAGGGCCTGAACTCGTAAAACTCGTGTCTACAACTACTCCATAGCTAGGATCTTGCCTCCACATACTTACCCCCCATTCAAGTGTCAGGCTTAGATCCACGACAGTTGGCGCCCACCTTGGGGCAGGTGTCTTAGCAGTTTATTGGAGAAGTTGCAATTCTTCCAATTCCCATCATCATGGTTTCCGGCGGAGGATTGGCTGAAGGCCGCGAGATCCGTCTTGGCGCGCTCGTCTTCATCACCGACGACTCCGCTTGGCTCCACGAGGCTCCACTCGACGTCGAGGCGCTCCCTGTCCGCGGGGCGACGCACTTCCGTGCATGCGTTTGCGCTGTCCTTCTTCGGCAATCGTCGACTCCGTATCAGTCGGCTCCTATGGCAAGCTCCCTCTCCGTTGTTCGCCGGCGCCAGCGATCCGGTCGGTCGTGGCTTCAGTGGTGGGTGAGGCACGCGGTGGCCCGCCAATCGGCCACCCCACAAATCGCGGCAATCGAGCCCCATGAAACTCTCTATGGCCTGTTCGATCTGTCCACTGGCTCCGTTGAGACTACGTACGAATGCGATAGCAGCGACCCCGCGGCGGAAGTATTGATGGTCAATGGACCACGCAGTCCTCCTGGCTTCACCCGTGAAGGCGGTGATGATGGCGGTGGCGATCCGTCGCGTGCTCACGAGGAATACCACCCCAAACCCCTCTCTTCATAGCGGAGGGAAGATCTTCATCGCCGCAATATGGATGCACTTCACACTCCTATCGTTGGAGAAACCCCCGAGGCCCAGGCCTTGGAGGAGGCGCGCCTGGCCAACTTGGATGAGCGCACTCGACTGGAGAACCTCCAGCGCGCACTTGAGAAGCGTGCTCGGCAGCGGATCCCCAAGTTCAGTCGACGACAACTTTTTCCATCTCTGACTCAGGTATACCGAACTCCGATCCAGAATCTCACAGCTGCAGCTAGAATAGCAGAGTCAATTCAACCTTCCTAGTCAGAAGCTGGCCGAGGTTTGATACAGATCCAGGCTTTACTTCGGGCAGCGGGGGAGCAGAATACAGCAGTATCTCAGTCGCGGAATAGGATTCATAGCAGATCTGTGGTGGCGGGTACTGTCCAATCTGCCCATAGCCCGAGATTGCCTCCACGGCGTGAGGGGCGTGGGTACCAGCAAGATCAGTACAGGAACCGTGAGCAGTATGATCATCGACTCGACCACGACGACCATCGTCGAGTGCCCACGCCTCCTCCGAGGAGTGGGTCATACGTGCCTCGGCGGCAAGATGATAGGCGCCCCCACAGCGGCAAACGAAGAATTCCAGTCGACCCTAGAGAACTAGGCTTTGATGCCAGGTCAATCCTCGTTCAAGGTTTGGTTGATAGAAACAGAGCTCACAGAGAAGGCCACGATAGAGATCATCCGACTGGAAGCAGGGTACACGTTTCAGGACCCGAGTGTTTCAACAGAGCCATCAGAGCAGCAGTGATTCCTCCCAATTTCAGGTTGGCGACTGGAGTTAGCAAGTTCATTGATGAGTCCAAGCCAGACACTTGGCTTGAGGATTACCGATTGGCTGTGCAGATTGGTGGTGGCAATGATGATGTGGCCATGAAGCACCTCCCCTTGATGTTGGAGGGCTCTGCTAGAGCGTAGTTGAATCAGTTGGCTCCTGGCAGTATATATAATTGGGAGGAACTTGCTCGAGTGTTTGTTAGGACCTTTGAAGGCACTTGCAAAAGGCCGGCAGGGTTGACAGAATTGCAGTGTTGTGTCCAGAAACCGAATGAAACTTTAAGGGATTAAATCCAGAGATGGATCACGTTGCACCATACAGTGGAGAATGTGTCAGATTACCAAGCAATTTGTGCCTTCAACAAGGGCGTTAAGTATCGTGAGTTGAATCTGAAATTCGGTCGGACAGGAGATATGACTCTGACTCGGATGATGGAGATTGCCACCAAATATGCCAATGGTGAAGAGGAAGACCGACTCCGGAGTGGCAAACACAAAACAGTCGCCCAAGAAACTGGAGGAGGGAATTCTAGTCGGAAACAGAAGCGAAAAGCTGAACCAGCTGCTCCTGGTGAAGCTTTAGCTGTTGCCCTAGGAAAGTTCAAAGGAAAGGACAAAGGGCCCTGGACTCCCAAAAAAGTTAAGGATAAAGATGGGAATGATGTGTTCGATATACCATGCCATATTCATACCAAAAAAGATGAAGAGGGGAACATTATTTACCCTAAACACACCACTCGACAGTGTCGTTTCCTGATCCAGCAGTTCTGAGAGAAACAACCCAAGGAAAAGGAAAAGGATTCGGACGGAGGTGAGGATAGGGAAGAAGATGATGATGGTTTTCCCAATGTCAATTCCACACTGATGATTTTTGCTGATGTTGAAAGCAAAATTCGGTTGAAGGTTATTAACAGGAAAGTAAACATGGTTGCTCCTGCAACACCCAGTTATCTGAAGTGGTCCCAGACTGCCATCACATTCGACCAGTCGGACCATCCAGCGCATATAGCCACCCCTGGGAGGCAAGCACTGGTGGTCAACCCAGTAGTCGAAGGCACTCGACTGACTAAAGTGCTGATGGATGGTGGCAGTGGCCTGAATATCCTTTATGCTGAAACCTTGAAGGGAATGGGCATTCCGATGTCCAAGCTTGGTGAAAGCAACATCAGTTTCCACGGTGTTATACCCGGCAAGAAGGCTCAGTCACTCGGCCAGATGGCGCTTGATGTGGTTTTCGGTGATTCCAAGAATTACCGCAAGGAAAAGTTGATGTTTGAGGTAGTGGATTTCAAGAGTGCTTACCATGCCATTCTGGGGAGACCCACTTATGCACGTTTTATGGCTCGGCCATGTTATGTGTATCTCAAATTGAAAATGCCTGGCCCCAAAGGAGTAATCACTGTAACTGGCAATCGGCAGAAGGCAGAAGAGTGCTTCTAGAAGGGCTCAAAAATTGCCGATGCATAGATGGCAGTAGTGGAACTGCAAGAGTACCAGAAAAATGCAGATCCGAGTGATTTTCTGCGAGCCAAGAAGCCTGCCACAGAGTCCGCATTTCAGTCGTCAGGGGAAATGGAGCCGATTCATATCCACCCGACTGATCCCAATGCTGCTCCGATCCATATCTCGTCAATACTCGACGGCAAATAGTAAGAAGCGCTCATCCAGTTCCCCCGTGAGAACTGGGACATCTTTGCATGGAAACCTTCTAACATGCCGGGTGTACCCAAGGGACTGGCTGAGCATCGTTTGCGAGTCGACCCGAAAGTAAAACCAGTCAAGGAACATCTCCGACGGTCCGCCGTCCAAAAGAGAAAAGCAATTGGCGAGGAAGTGGCTCGGCTCCTGGCAGTTGAGTTCATCCGAGAGATTTACCACTCCGAGTGGCTCGCCAATGTTGTCATGGTCCCCAAGAAGGATGATTCACTTCGCATGTGCATTGACTTCAAGCATATCAATCGAGCATGCCCGAAATATCATTTTCCTCTTCCCCGCATCGACCAAATTGTCGACTCAACTGCGGGGCGTGAGCGTTTGTCCTTCTTGGACGCCTATTTCGGGTACCATCAGATCCGACTGTATGGACCCGATGACATAACAACGGCTTTCATCACTCCATTCGGATGTTTCTATTATGTCACTATGCCATTCGGCCTGAAGAACGCCGGAGCCACATTCATGAAGATGATTCAGAAGTGTCTGCTCACTCAAATCAGTCGGAATGTGGAAGCATACATGGATGTCATTGTAGTCAAGTCGCGTAAAGGTTCCGACCTGCTGGCTAACCTTGCTGAAACCTTTGACAACCTCAGAAGGTATGATATCAAGCTTAATGCATCAAAGTGCACATTCGGAGTTCCTGGCGGAAAGTTACTGGGTTTCCTTGTTTCCGAACGAGGGATTGACGCTAACCCAGAGAAAGTTGGTGCCATTCTTCGGATGAAACGCCTTATGCGTGTGCACGATGTCCAAAAGCTTACTGGTTGTTTAGCCACCCTCAGTCGATTCATTTCTCGTCTCGGTGAAAAGGCACCGCCTCTTTACCGACTGATGAAGAAGTCTGATAAGTTCGAGTGGACTCCCGAAGTTGATGCAGCGTTTGTAGAGCTCAAAGCCCTGCTTTCCACCTAGCCGGTGCTTGCTGCACCAATCAGCAAAGAACCTTTACTGCTTTTCATTGCAACCACTGGACAAGTTGTCAGTACAGTACTCACGGTCGAGCGGGAAGAAGAAGGAAAAACTTATAAAGTTCAGCGCCCATTATACTACGTTTCTGAAGTCCTGACTCCATCAAAACAAATATATCCCCATTATCAGAAGCTTGTTTTTGGAATTTACATGACCATAAAGAATGTTGCACACTATTTCTCTGATCATTCCATTACAGTCGTCAGCGACGCTCCATTATCGGAGATTCTGAACAACAGAGATGCAATTGGTCGAGTCGAAAAGTGGGCGATTGAACTCCTTCCCCTGGATATCAAGTTTGAAGCAAAGAAGGCTATTAAGTCCCAAGCAATAGCTGATTTCCTCGCCGAGTGGATCGAACAGAAACTTCCAGCCCAAATTCACTCGGAGCATTGGACCATGTTCTTCGATGGGTCCAAGATGCTGAATGGTTCCGGTACTGAAGTGGTGTTGGTCTCCCCCCGTGGTGACAAACTCAGTTATGTTCTCCGGATTCACTTTGACTCCTCCAACAATGAGGCCGAATACGAGGCACTTCTGTATGGGTTGCGTATGGCCATTTCACTCGGCGTTCGTCGCCTCATGGTCTATGGCGACCGGGATTTAGTGGTCAATCAGGTGATGAAGGAGTGGGACGTCAGAAGCCCAACCATGACTGGTTATTGCAATGCAGCAAGAAAGTTAGAAAAGAGGTTTGAGGGGTTAGATAAGGATGGCAATTTTATCCATGGACATGGATACCCATGGATATCCAACCCTAATGGATAGGGTTTGGATATGCTTTTGCACCCATGGGCAGCGCCCAAACCCGACCGGATTACTCGTGGATAGGGCATGGATATAATCTTGTACCCATGGATATATCCAAACCCGACCCGATCGTCTGACTTAACGAGCAATATTCTGCAACCCCTACCCCATATTCACATGTCCCACTATAATTTTATCCTTTATCTAAAACATCCAAAAGAAATTACACAATCCCCACCGTAACATACTCCAACACACATTCTCATCCTATTATCTACACTAATTAAATGACTTGTCGTTGAGAATCGGTGCCATCTCCTTGAGTTACTCCTCTCATAGACCTAGAGGTGGCCGCCGCTCCAGCCACTACCCCCACGTAAGGTGGATCGCTGCAGCAGCCACTACTGGACTGCGACAACCCAGCTCCATATCTCCTTGACCCCTCCGTCTTCGCTTTTCCACACATGCCTTGATGCATGGCCGCAACAGTCGGATAATGCAAGGGCTATGAATGCACGGCAGGGAGTGAGCACGCCAACGCAGAGTGCACATTGTGCAATGAGTTATGTCTTATGTATAGGTCTTGAGTGGACCCGATGGATATCCAATGGGTATGGATATCCATCGGATTTGGACATGGTCACAATTTTTCGCCCATGGATATTTCATGGATGGGCTAGGACTGCCTTCATGGATATGGATATGGATTTGATATTGTTCAACCCGATCCAAAACCGACCCATTGCCATCCTTAGGGTTAGAGCTCCATCATATCCCCTGACTGAAAAATCAAGCAGCCGATGATCTGGTAAAGATAGGCTCCAAGAGACAAGCCATTCCCAGTAATGTGTTCCTGGAGCATATTCATGCACCTTCAGTTCAAGAAGATCCCTTCACTGAAGAGCCCCCGCAACCGAAGAGTGCCACCGATCTGACTAAAATTGAGATTCCAGACGTGGTCGACTTGATCATGGAAGTTTTGGTCATCACCCCCGATTGGATAGTACCATATATCGCATACATTCTTAGAAGAGAACTCCCGGAAGATGAAGAAGAGGCTCGACAGATCGTCCGTCGATCCAAGGCCTTCACTGTGATAAGAGGACAGTTGTTCAGAGAAGGTGTGGCTGGAGTTTGCCAGAAATGAATAACACCTGAAGAAGATCGAGTGATCCTCAATGATTTCCACTCGGGGACCTGTGGTCACCATGCGTCCTCTCGGACCATTGTGGCCAAAGCATACCGAGCGGGATTTTACTGGACTCGAGCAAATGAGATGGCACAAGAAATAGTCGACAAATGTGAAGGTTTCCAGTTTTACTCCAACATGTCTCACAACCCTGCGTCAACCCTGAAGACCATTCCGCTTGTCTGGCCTTTTGCTGTTTGGGGATTGGATATGGTTGGACCTTTGAGAACTGGTAGGAGTGGATTCACTCATGTGCTTGTAGCAGTCAACAAGTTCACCAAATGGATTGAAGCCAAGCCTATCAAGAACCTTGATGCCAGTACTGCTGTCAGCTTCATCAGAGAGATAACATTCAGATATGGTGTTCCCCACAGCATCATCACTGACAACGGATCAAACTTTGATTCTGATGACTTCAGTACTTTTTGTGCTTCATAAGGTACTCGAGTCGGCTATGCCTCGGTCGCTCACCCCCAGTCGAATGGACAGGATGAAAGGGCAAATGGATTGATTCTCAAAGGACTGAAACCTCGACTGATGCGTGACCTCAAACACGCAGCAGGAGCCTGGGTTGACGAACTTCCACCAGTATTATGGGGATTGAGGACAACTCCCAATCGGTCGACTGGTAGAACCCCATTTTTCTTGGTTTATGGAGCCGAAGTTGTACTTCCGAGTGACTTGCTCCACAATGCACCCCGAGTCGAGCGTTTCACAGAGGAAGAAGCAGAACAAGCACGATAGGATGCAGTTGACCTCCTTGAAGAAGAAAGAGAGATGGCCTTGATCCGATCAACCATCTATCAGCAAGATCTGCATCGATTCCATGCCAGAAATGTGAGGGGTCGAGCGTTTCAAGAGGGAGACTTAGTTCTCTGAGTGGATCAGCAGAAACCACACAAGCTTGCTCCCTCTTGGGAAGGCCCCTTCGTGGTCACCAGAGTGCTCCACAATGGAGCGTACCACGTCAACGACGAAGAGCACAAGAAAGACGAGTCGCGCGCCTGGAATGCGGAGCTGCTCCGCCCCTTTTATACTTAAACACTCAGTCTGCTGAGATGTAGTAATAAAAAACACCTTTGTATTTTTTTTATCAAAGACAAGAGTTTTACAATCTTCTAAAAAGATTGTCGATTGTTTATGTATGTTTTTTAAATCCCCCAGTGGGTGGCCTAGCTGCGAACCCGTTTCGCCTAAGTTCAAAAATCCTACCGAGTGATGAGCAAACCTCTCACTCAGGGGCTTAGCTGCGAACCTGTTTTGCCTAAGTTGAAAAAATCCTACCGAGTGACGAGCAAGCCTCTCACTCGGGGGCTTAGCTGCAGTCCAGTACTCGCCTAACTTTCAAAAATCCTACCGAGTGATGAGCAAGTCTCTCACTCGGGGGCTTAGCTGCAGTCCAGTACTCGCCTAAGTTTCAAAAATCCTACCGAGTGATGAGCAAGCCTCTCACTCGGGGGCTTAGCTGCAGTCCAGTACTCGCCTAAGTTTCAAAAATCCTACCGAGTGATGAGCAAGCCTCTCACTCGGGGGCTTAGCTGCAGTCCAGTACTCGCCTAAGTTTCAAAAATCCTACCGAGTGATGAGCAAGTCTCTCACTTGGGGGCTTAGCTGCAGTCCAGTACTCACCTAAGTTTCAAAAATCCTACCAAGTGATGAGCAAGTCTCTCACTCGGGGGTTTAGCTGCAGTCCAGTACTCGCCTAAGTTTCAAAAATCCTACCGAGTGATGAGCAAGCCTCTCACTCGGGGGCTTAGCTGCAGTCCAGTACTCGCCTAAGTTTCAAAAATCCTACCGAGTGATGAGCAAGCCTCTCACTCGGGGGCTTAGCTGCAGTCTAGTACTCGCCTAAGTTTCAAAAATCCTACCGAATGATGAGCAAACCTCACACTCGGAGGCTTAGCTGCAGTCCAGTACTCGCCTAAGTTTCAAAAATCCTACCGAGTGATGAGCGAACCTCACACTCGGAGGCTTAGCTGCAGTCCAGTACTCGCCTAAGTTTCAAAAATCCTACCGAGTGGTGAGCAAACCTCACACTCGGAGGCTTAGCTGCAGTCTAGTACTCGCCTAAGTTTCAAAAATCCTACCGAGTGATGAGCAAGTCTCTCACTCGGGGGCTTAGCTGCAGTCCAGTACTCGCCTAACTTTCAAAAATCCTACCGAGTGATGAGCAAGTCTCTCACTCGGGGGTTTAGCTGCAGTCCAGTACTCGCCTAAGTTTCAAAAATCCTACCGAGTGATGAGCAAGCCTCTCACTCGGGGGCTTAGCTGCAGTCCAGTACTCGCCTAAGTTTCAAAAATCCTACCGAGTGATGAGCAAGCCTCTCACTCGGGGGTTTAGCTGCAGTCCAGTACTCGCCTAAGTTTCAAAAATCCTACCGAGTGATGAGCAAGTCTCTCACTCGGGGGCTTAGCTGCAGTCCAGTACTCGCCTAAGTTTCAAAAATCCTATCGAGTGATGAGCAAGCCTCTCACTCGGGGGCTTAGCTGCAGTCCAGTACTCGCCTAAGTTTCAAAAATACTACCGAGTGATGAGCAAACCTCATACTCAGAGGCTTAGCTGCAGTCCAGTACTCGCCTAAGTTTCAAAAATCCTACCGAATGATGAGCAAACCTCACACTCGGAGGCTTAGCTGCAGTCCAGTACTCGCCTAAGTTTCAAAAATCCTACCGAGTGATGAGCGAACCTCACACTCGGAGGCTTAGCTGCAGTCCAGTACTCGCCTAAGTTTCAAAAATCCTACCGAGTGGTGAGCAAACCTCACACTCGGAGGCTTAGCTGCAGTCTAGTACTCGCCTAAGTTTCAAAAATCCTACCGAGTGATGAGCAAGCCTCTCACTCGGGGGCTTAGCTGCAGTCCAGTACTCGCCTAAGTTTCAAAAATCCTATCGAGTGATGAGCAAGCCTCTCACTCGGGGGCTTAGCTGCAGTCCAGTACTCGCCTAAGTTTCAAAAATCCTACCGAGTGATGAGCAAGTCTCTCACTCGGGGGCTTAGCTGCAGTCCAGTACTCACCTAAGTTTCAAAAATCCTACCAAGTGATGAGCAAGTCTCTCACTCGGGGGTTTAGCTGCAGTCCAGTACTCGCCTAAGTTTCAAAAATCCTACCGAGTGATGAGCAAGCCTCTCACTCGGGGGCTTAGCTGCAGTCCAGTACTCGCCTAAGTTTCAAAAATCCTACCGAGTGATGAGCAAGCCTCTCACTCGGGGGCTTAGCTGCAGTCTAGTACTCGCCTAAGTTTCAAAAATCCTACCGAGTGATGAGCAAGTCTCTCACTCGGGGGCTTAGCTGCAGTCCAGTACTCGCCTAAGTTTCAAAAATCCTATCGAGTGATGAGCAAGCCTCTCACTAGGGGGCTTAGCTGCAGTCCAGTACTCGCCTAAGTTTCAAAAATACTACCGAGTGATGAGCAAACCTCATACTCGGAGGCTTAGCTGCAGTCCAGTACTCGCCTAAGTTTCAAAAATCCTACCGAATGATGAGCAAACCTCACACTCGGAGGCTTAGCTGCAGTCCAGTACTCGCCTAAGTTTCAAAAATCCTACCGAGCGATGAGCGAACCTCACACTCGGAGGCTTAGCTGCAGTCCAGTACTCGCCTAAGTTTCAAAAATCCTACCGAGTGGTGAGCAAACCTCACACTCGGAGGCTTAGCTGCAGTCTAGTACTCGCCTAAGTTTCAAAAATCCTACCGAGTGATGAGCAAGTCTCTCACTCGGGGGCTTAGCTGCAGTCCAGTACTCGCCTAACTTTCAAAAATCCTACCGAGTGATGAGCAAGTCTCTCACTCGGGGGTTTAGCTGCAGTCCAGTACTCGCCTAAGTTTCAAAAATCCTACCGAGTGATGAGCAAGCCTCTCACTCGGGGGCTTAGCTGCAGTCCAGTACTCGCCTAAGTTTCAAAAATCCTACCGAGTGATGAGCAAGCCTCTCACTCGGGGGTTTAGCTGCAGTCCAGTACTCGCCTAAGTTTCAAAAATCCTACCGAGTGATGAGCAAGTCTCTCACTCGGGGGCTTAGCTGCAGTCCAGTACTCGCCTAAGTTTCAAAAATCTTATCGAGTGATGAGCAAGCCTCTCACTCGGGGGCTTAGCTGCAGTCCAGTACTCGCCTAAGTTTCAAAAATACTACCGAGTGATGAGCAAACCTCATACTCGGAGGCTTAGCTGCAGTCCAGTACTCGCCTAAGTTTCAAAAATCCTACCGAATGATGAGCAAACCTCACACTCGGAGGCTTAGCTGCAGTCCAGTACTCGCCTAAGTTTCAAAAATACTACCGAGTGATGAGCGAACCTCACACTCGGAGGCTTAGCTGCAGTCCAGTACTCGCCTAAGTTTCAAAAATCCTACCGAGTGGTGAGCAAACCTCACACTCGGAGGCTTAACTGCAGTCTAGTACTCGCCTAAGTTTCAAAAATCCTACCGAGTGATGAACAAGCCTCTCACTCGGGGGCTTAGCTGCAGTCCAGTACTCGCCTAAGTTTCAAAAATCCTACCGAGTGATGAGCAAACCTCACACTCGGAGGCTTAGCTGCAGTCCAGTACTCGCCTATGTTCCAAAACCACCCTTGTCCGCAAGGATGACGAAGTGCAGGTCGACTGCAATTCTCCCAGAGAGCTGCGCTACAAGTACAATGTCCGCTCCATCCCTATCCGCAAGGATGACGAGGTGCAGGTCGACTGCAATCCTCTCACGGAGCTGCGCTACAAGTACAATGTCCGCTCCATCCCTATCTGCAAGGATGACGAGGTGGAGGTCGACTGCAATCCCCTCACGGAGCTACGCTACAAGTACAATGTCCGCTCCATCCCTATCCGCAAGGATGACGAGGTGCAGGTCGACTGCAATCCCCTCACGGAGCTACACTACAAGTACAATGTCCGCTCCATCTCTATCTGCAAGGATGACGAGGTGCAGGTCGGCTGCAACCCTCTTGCGGAGCTGCGCTACAAGTGCAATGTCCGCTACATCCCTATCCGTAAGGACGACGAGGTGTAGGTCGACCGCAACCCTCTCCTCGGAGCTGCACCACAAATACAATGTGTGCTCCATCCTTATCTGCAAGGATGGAGAGGTGCAGGTCGACTGGGATATCTCCTTCAGAGTTGCATCTCGAAGGATATTCCAAGTGAAGAACAAGTTCTACTCGAAGATGAACGCAAGCATATGCAGAAGATAAACCAAGATCGGATAAAATCTGAAGAGTTTAAAAACGAAGATAAAAGTACTCGGGCATCAGGCCCGAAGGAGTTTAACGGTTACAGAAACCACTCGGCATTCCTAGGCAAATTTAAGGCAAGTTTAAATCTCAAGTTTGTTCATTCGGTAGGAGGAGGGCTTGCAGGCTCGACGAATTCGTCCAAGTCAATTCCATCAGCTATCCGAGTGGCAGCAGCGATGAAAGTCTCCATGAAGGACTGGAAGTCATGCCTTTTGGTGTTGGCGACCTTGATCGCCGCCAGCTTATCTTCGCGGGCTTCCTTGCAGTGGACTCTTACCAACGACAGAGCCACGTCAGCACCGCATCGGGCAGAGGACTTCTTCCATTCTTGCACCCGACCGGGGACCTCATTGAGTCGATCCATCAGAGACTCGAGATCATTTTGAAGCGTTGCCCTTGGCCAGAGCGATGAGTCGATGCGCGAAACTGCCACCTTCAGACGGCCAAGATAACTTGTAACACTGGCGACGCGGGTTTCCAGTCAAAGCACATTCATGGAAGCCTCGTCGCCGACTGAAGAAAGGATAGGGTCCAAACCCGTCTCGATCCGTCCAGTCTCCTCTTCAAAGTTTTGGAAGAATTCTGCAGTCAAGGAGTTAGTGAGTCGACCGGACAAGACTAACTTGCAAACAGTAAAGCAGTCGGATTAAAAGGGGTACCTTCGAGCATAAGAAAGAGCTTCTTGGCGAGGGTTTCCAGATAAGCTTCCAAGTCATTTCTCTTACGATCCATGTCTTCCAGCTTCTCATTTAGAGCCACCTTATCCTTCTTCAAACGAGTTGCCTCTCGATTGGATTCAGTGAGAGAGGACTTCAGCTTGCTTACTTCCTCTTCCAGCGCTCTGACTGAAGCCAGCTTCTTGTCAGCAAGGGTAGTCTTCTCTTGAGCCTCCTTCTGCGCAGCTGCAAGATCCAAGTCCTTCTTCTCCAGAGCCAACCTCACTTTCTCTGCAAAATAAGCAGTTAGATCAAACAAAAGATCAAAGGGACAATTTAAAGGACGATCGACATGAGCAGTCGATAGGCAGTTACCTTCCATACCAGCAACTTCGTCTTGAGCCTTCTTCAAATTTTGTCAGGCCAGCTCCAGGTCAAGGTTGAGTTGCCTCTGCTTCTCCTCAAATTCGGCGAACTTGGAAATGAGAGTACAAGATTTCTGCAGAGAGTAAAAGACATGTCAATCGACAAGATCAAAGGTTATTTAATTCCGAGCGAATAAAACTTCAAAGTTTACTCAGACCCCAACCGACTGCCAGCAGTCGATTGCGGTCTCGGGGACTACACCCAGTGGGTGCACTTGGCGTGCCCCCACTGGTTCAATTTCCACTCGGCCGGTCTGCCCAGGTCGAGTAAAAAAAGAAGAAGAAGTACTCATACCCCGGCCGACTGCCAGCAGTCAACCACGGTCTCGGGGACTACACCCAGTGGGTGCACTTGGTGTGCCCCCACTGGTTCAGTTCTCACTCGGCCGGCCCGCCCAGACCGAGTGGAAGAAAGGAAAGATAAAGAAGTGCTCACACCCCAGCCGACTGCCCGCAGTAGACGGCGGTCTCGGGGACTACACCCAATGTGTGCACTTGTCGTGCCCCACTGGTTCAGATCCCACTCGACCAGACCGAGCGGAAGAGTGCAAATACTAAAGACAACAAAACACCCAGTGGGTGTACAGATTCGAAGCAGACAACAAGAGATTGTTCGAAGGGAATACTCAGGTAGCATATCCTAATAGAACAAGTTCAGTCGGAAGTCAATTTACCTAGACATTGGCTCGAAGAGCCGCGCTGGCGTCGTAAGCAGCCTGGCTATTGTCATGCACCACCTTCATCCGCTCCATCATTACGCCAGCCTGACGGATAGCCTCCGCAGTGGCATCCGACCGGCTTTCCGGAACATGGTAGGTAGTGAAGAAGGGGACAGACGGTCCAGATGCAGCAGCTTGGAGCTCCGAGGCATGAGGTTGGATGGCTGAAGAAAACACTGGTACAGTCGACGGTGCGAGGCATTCACTCGACACTGGGACGGCAAAAGTTACAGAGGCTCTACCTACATCTTCGAGCTGTTGGACTGTTGGTTCTGTCGCCAGTTCCGACTGAGATATCTTGCCAGCTGCCGCTTTCTTGCTCCTTCTGGGCCTCGGTATCACGTTTTCATCGTCATCCGAAAGCTCGATAACATTGGGTGGGGCTGCGAAGAAATCAGTCGACCCCAAGTGAATCACCAGAATTTAATCGACCAAATAATCAAGAACAAGATCACGAGAATTGTACCTGGGTTGGAGGTAACCGCATCTTCCATCTCCTCGTCTCGGTACTGGTGGGTGGAAGTTCCAGAGGTGGCAGCACTGCAAACATCCACATTCAGTCGGTCACGTTCTGTTACACAAGTCAACCAAAAGATCAGGTCAGGTTGTTACCCAGAGATAGTGGGAATGACCACTTTGATTTTGGGCAAAGCCTTCGGTGGTTTGGAAGGTGCGGCCTTCGGTAGTTTCGGCACTGGAGAGGGCGCGGTCTTGGGCTGCTTCGGTGCCTTCTCGGTCGGCACTTGAGAAGACGTCCGAGAGTGCTTTGAAGACGGCCCAGTTGGTGTGGCCACCAGGTCGGGGATGCTTGCCGGGTCGTGAGTGTGCTTAGACCTCCTTTCTCTGCGAGGAGGCGAGTGGACTTATTCTTCGTCACTCGGGTCGTCGCTCTCCTCGTCCTCTTCTTCATCCGAGTGCCACTCGCCACTCTCGCCTCTGCTCGCCTCCCCCTCGGGATCTTTCTCCTGCTCTCCGTTGGGCATTGAATACATGTCAACAAGGGCCTGAAAGACAACGAACAAAAGAAAGACAGTCGGCCATCAACAAGATGTTACATGGTCAATCAAGAAAGCACTCGACAATGCAGAATCGTACCTGTTCTGGCCGGTGCAAATGGTCGAATGGAACTACCCTCCTGGACCCCCGGGGGTTATCCTTGTTGCCGGTAATGCCTCTCAGCCACTGCTCCACCGTGCCCTCACTGACATCCTCCGGGTGGATCCGAGTGGAATCCTCGATTCCCGAGTACATCCACATCGGATGGTCATGTGCTTGGATTGGTTGGATACGTCGACTGAGGAAGACCTCCAGCAGGTCCATACCGGTCACTCCGTCACGGACGAGTTGGACCACCCGCTCAACCAACACCTTCACCTGCGCGTTCTCCTCTAGGATCACTTTCAAGGTGGAGAGCTTCTCTACTCGGGCCATGGAAAAGGGGGGAAGTCCAGTCGACTGAACCGGAGTCGGTTGGTCCTTGCAGTAGAACCAGGTCAACTGCCAACCCCGGACCGAGTCGGGAAGGATCATAGTTGGGAAAGTGCTTTTGTTCCTCATATGAATTCCAAGACCCCCGCACATCTGTATCACTTGCGTCCTCTCGTCACTCGGGTTGGCCTTCTTGACCGTCCGAGAACGACACGTGAATATGTGCTTGAAGAGACCCCAGTGTGGTCAACAACCCAGGAAGTTCTCGCACATAGACACAAAAGCGGCAAGGTACATGATGGTGTTCGGGGAAAAGTGGTGGAGTTGAGCCCCAAAGAAGTTCAAGAAACCTTGGAAAAAAGGGTGGGGAGGCAAAGAAAACCTGTGGCCGACATGAGTGGCAAGGAGAACGCACTCACCCTCCTGCGGCTGCGGCTCGGCCTCGTTCCCTGGGAGCCGTGCCGATTCGTGGGGGATCAGTCCCCCCTCGAGCAGGTCGTCGATGTCATCTTGGCTGACTGTCGAGCGAATCCAGTCGTCCTGGATCCAGCCAGGCGGCAGGCTGGACCTCGACGAAGACCCGCCCCGGCTGGTCGTCTTCCCTTTCACCTTCGCCGTCGCCTTCTTCGCACGCTCCAACGCCACTGTCTTCTCCTTCCCCATAGCAGCGGATCGAGTTCAAACGGGGCGATGATGCCGAGAGCAGAAGCAGGTGTGGTGGAGAAAACAGGGCAGGAAGGGGAAGAATGAGAGCGCACTGTGCGAAAACCCCCGTCCGACACCTTATATGAGGGCATTTCTGAGTGGCTGACTTGTGGGCCCAGGCGATCTGATCAAGTCCCGCAACAGTCACGCGCTTGATATGTGGCGAAAAAGGTGGCACGGCGATCGAGGCGTCCTGCCTAATCCGTCCCGATTACTGCGGCCTCCCCCGCCCGGCGCGCTTCCCAAAATTCAAATCCCATGAAATCCACAGACAGCAGAACAACCCGTCAGACGGAAGATTTTTCCCATATCAACACTCGAAGCTTAACAATGAAAGTTCACTCGACAAAACCTAGAATGGATCGAGGTGACTGAACAAGCAGTTGAAGTCATCATGAATGTTCATTCGACCTCTGGACAAGACATTTCCGAAGCGCAAAAGCTGAATCAGAGAGGTTATCGACTCCTTCTTCACTTGAACCCTGAACCATTCGGGGGCTAATGATGAAGATATGTACCTAGGGTAGGGTCATAGGCCTGACCTAGACACCCTCCCCTAGGACGTCACCCTCAAACCAGAAGCATTCGAAGAAGAGTCATCATCCACTCGGCCATTGAGACCTCCACTCGGAAGACTTGAAGTCATTCGACCACCAGAAGGTCTAAAGTCACTCTGAACTGCAATGGTCGGTCATCACCTAATAGCTTTAATGGTCATTATTTCCCTTTAGTTGATAGCGTTACCAGTAACGTCCCCCCTTTAATGTACCTTAAACCCTTTGTAACATGGGCTGGCTGGGGTCCTGACGCACTCTATATAAGCCACCCCCCTCCACAGGCACAAGGGTTCGCATCTTTTTTAAACACACACACATATATAATCCAGTCAACCGCCTCAGGGCACCGAGACGTAGGGCTGTTACTTCCTCCGAGAAGGGCCTGAACTCGTAAAACTCTTATCTACAACTACTCCATAGCTAGGATCTTGCCTCCTCATACTTACCCACATTCTACTGTCAGTTTTAGATCCACGACACCGGGAGGCTACCGGAGCCCCCCGGGAAAGTTAATGGGCCTATTGGGCCATAGTGGAGAGAGGGAAGCTGCCACAGGAGGTGGCGCCCCCAAGCCCAATCCGAATTGGACAAGGGGTGGGGGCGCAGCCCCCCTTTCCTTCTCCTTCTTCCTCCTTTCCCCTTTTCATTGATTGGAAGGAGGGGGGCCGAATCCTACTTGGACTAGGAGTCCAAGTAGGACTCCCCCCTTGGCGCGCCCCCCTAGGAACGGCCACCTCCTCCTCCCCCCTTTATATACGAGGCGGGGGGAACCCCAAAGGCACATGAATTATCCCTTAGCCGTGTGTGGTGCCCCTCTCCACAGTTTACCACATCGGTCATATTGACGTAGTGCTTAGGCGAAGCCCTGCGTGGATCACGTCACCAACACTGTCGCCACGCCGTCGTGCTGATGGAACTCTACCTCGACCCTCTACTGGATCAAGAGCTCGAGGGACGTCATCGTGCTGAACATGCGCTGAACACGGAGGTGCCGTACGTTCGGTACCTGGATCGGTTGGATCGTGAAGACGTCGACTACATCCACCGCGTTAACATAACGCTTCCGCCTTCGGTCTACGAGGGTACGAAGACACACTCTCCCTGTCTCATTGCTATGCATCTTTTAGATAGATATTGCGTGATCGTAGGATTTCTTTTTAAAATTACATGCTACGTTTCTCAACAAATACATCACAACAACCACGTTCAGTAGAGAAACATGCATACTGATGGTACCATTTTATATATTATGACATCAAAAATATTCATAATAAACTTGAAAACAACTAGTTAGACATGGTATGATATGATGAAGTGTTGTGGAGAAGATCAATCGAAGCACATATCATTTTGGGAGTTTTCATGCGACTTTCCATTTAACCCACCATTTTGATAACCTTATCTGGTTCGCCGAGCGAGTCAGATCCAGCCTACCTTGCCTGGAGATGTGGACACTGGCAGGCTACCGAAGAAAAGCACAAAAGACGTGTTGCGAGGCACCGCACCACCACACCGCACGTACCGCCATCGCTGAGAGGAAAGAGCAACCAAAGCCGGCTTGGAAGTAACAAGATTGGTTTTACAAAATTATTTTTTTGTTCCTTGTGTGGTCTGATGTCATAGCAGCTCATAATTATTTTTTTGTTCCTTGTATGGTTTGACAAAATGGCTGGTAAGGGCGGAATGGAGGAAGAGCTGTCGTGGGGAGTGGAACAAGCAACAACTCGGACCAAAATAACAGAATAGTTTTTTAATACAATCGCACATCCTCACACAAGTTTATACATTCATTATTACGAACACATGCACGCACCCTATACTGAACTGGCACAACATCTTAAAATAGCAATCATCGGAGACACCTTATAGTCGACGGGAACGTCTTTTCTAAACTTCCAGTGAATGAATATCGCCGAAAGGTCTGAAATAAATATAAAAAATGCGAGCACTAGTGAAAAGTTTAGGACTTAAACCCCGATGGGCCGGTTTTGACCGGAATAGTTATTAATGACATGAACATTTTAGCTGCCACAATTTTGTACTACCTCTTTCTCAGTTTACAGGGCGTGCGCGTGTCCCCAGGTCGTCAATTTGACCAACCTAATACAAGTCATATATTACAAAAAATATACCAATATAAACTTCAGATGTTCTATTTTCAAACCGTATAATTTTTGTATTATATAGTTTATATTAAGGTGATAAAATTGGCAACCTATGTATACGCGTAGGACTTATAAACTAAAATAGAGGTAGTATAACAATACGGCACAAAAGCTTGGACCGGGACTCTAGAGCAGTTGGCCAATTACTTTATGGAAAAAACTGCGGATGCCAACAGATGGCAACAGCGCGCGTAACGGCTCATTAGTTTAAGTCTCCATGACATGGCAAATCAAGTGATATCTGACATAGTGCGTATGAAAGCTTGACTTGTTTTTTGTTTCGATATACGGAAATTCTTTAGCTCGTCGATGAGAACTACAGCACAACAACTTTGAGTGGTCGTTTGGTGAGAAACTGGGATCATATATCACGCCATTTCTAGTCTATCCCCTAAAATTTTAGAATAACAAATGGCCGAGTATTTTTTACAGGAGTATTTTAACTTCTCTAAATGTTGATCCTTTCTAGCCTATTCCTTAAATTTAGCAGAGTTTACTATTCATGCATTTCGTCAAACACTCGGTATGCGTCTCTGCGGTGAGCGACAACGATGGTGACAACGCCAGTGCCGCTGTGGCCTATTCCACTCCTCCTACTCTAACTCCTTCGTGCAGCATGAACCTTCGGCTCTATCGCATATGCGCCCTCGGTATCAGCACGCATGCTCAGGCGGTGACAGGATGGAGAAGGCGGAGTCGTGGCGCGTGAAGCAGCGGTCGGTGGTCCCTGATGAGTGCGTTGTTGTGCGATACATCCGGACGGGGGAGCCGGGGGCGCTGTGGGTGCTTTCACAGGGCGTTGTGGCGGTGTTCGTGCTGATGACCGTCGCCGACATCAACGATCAATGCACGTACTACCAGGGCAAGCTATTTTTTTTCTGAGATATTAGGGCAAGCTATTCTACAACTATGACGGGCGCCTAGAGTTTGCCCGCCACAACTGGGCCGCACTTTTGGCCCAAGACCGGCAAGCAGGAGGTGTGGATGAGTGCCATGTCGAGGCTCGCCGTGCTGTACAACCTCATCGCGCCAACCCAGCCTCTCCGTCCTTTTCTCATCTCAGCTTTTTTTCACCTACACATTCTGGTTTAGTACCACCTCGGATTGATCTTGAGTAAAAAAGCGTGTGAAAAAACTATAAATGCAACTGCTACCGACCAAACTCGTCTGAACCTGGCCATACTAAAACATGTGGCATAAGGCCTTGTACAATGGGAGGTGCTTGGAGGAGGTGCTTACAGAAATAAACCAGATTTTCCTTAAGCACCGATGCTTATTTGTACAGGATAGACGCTTAACTAAGCATCTCTCCTGTAGAAATAGGCACCGGTGCTTCAGAAAATCTCGGTTTATTTTTCTAAGCACCCTCTAAGCATCTCCCATTGTACAAGGCCTAAGCAGGTTTGCCTAAACATCGGTTCTGTTGGGTCAGAACCATTGACTGAACTGAATTTCTGGTTCAAATAAAAATTAGTATCCAATTGTATAGAAACAGGTCTGTTTGTACTTTTATGAAACCGAAATTCGTTTTGAACCCCAAAACCGAATGGATTGCATGTATTGGAAAAAAAAAATCATGAATTTGATCGAAGTTATGAAATTAAAAAAACATTTATTCATTTGAAAAAAAAGTCTACGGAGTCAAAAATATGTTTCAGGTATTTGGAAAAAGTTCATGAATTAAAGGAAAAGTTCACAAATTTAAGAAAATGGAAAAGAAAAGAGAAAAATAACAAGAAATAAAGAAAATGGAAACAAGTAAAATTGAATAAAAAGGACAAACAAAATAGACCGAGAAGGTGCACAACAAGAAGCACAAAAGAAGTAACTAGGCACAACAAGTGAGTTGTCGCGGTTGGTTGTTGTGGGTGGAAGTTAACAAAGAGGTTGAGAGTTCAAATGCTACCTCACGTACAATTCTTTTTGAACTTTAAAAGAGAAAAGAAAATATATGGGGTTAAAAAAGAAAAGAAAAATATATAGGCCAGGCCCAGGACGGAGGTAAAAAAGAAAATGTAAAAACTAATGAAAAACCCAGCCCAGCAAAAAATGAAGAAGAAAAGAGTCCAGGACGCATGGAAAATAGGAAGAAAAAGAAGTATTACTAAACATATTAGGTGAGACAGCTGAGTTGGTTGTTCTGTACGAAGTAAATACAGAGGTTCTGAGTTTGAATCTCACCACACTATATATTTATTGAAGGTTGAAAAGAAAGAGAGTGGGCTGAGCCCATGATAAGGGTGTGTGTGGGCCGGTTTGAAACATATGAAAATGGGCTGAGACCATGATGCGGCGGTGTGTGCGCCGGTTTGTATACGTCTATGTACAGCTAGGTGGGTATACCTTATGATCAAATGACCATACTGTCCTTATATAATTTATGAGCAGGGGTGTACCAAAGCAACGCTATGTATTGTTTCCAATGGTGTTGTTATTGATAAAGTCGTGACTCAGACTAATCATCGTTCAGGTCAGTCAGCTCAATGAAACATATAATCAGCTCACATTTTGTCATTTCTACAAAAAATGCTTCACATTTTGTGTCTTATGTATTAGACTGCAACGCTGTATTTTTTCGCATCTAGAGATATAAGACAACAAAACTTTGTTAGGACCTTAAGAGTATGTTCGGAAGTCATTGTACTTATGTTTTCCTGTTAAATCTGGGAACAACCTTGTATTCTTTATCTAGTCGATGAGAACTAATCCTTCCGTTTCTAAGTATAAGTCTTTTAACAGATTTCACTATAAACTAAATATGGAGCAAAATGAGTGAACCTATTCTTTAAAAGGCATCTATATACATCCAAATGTAGTATACATCCAAATGTAGTCTCTATAGTGAAATTTTTAAAAAGACTTATAATTAGGAAAGGAGAGATAACATGACAACAACTTTGAGTGGTTGTTCAGTAGAGAAACATGCATACTGATGGCGGCATTTTATATGATGACATTAAAATATTCATAATAAATTTTGAAAACAACTAGTTAGACATGGTATGATATGATGAAGTATCATGGAGAAAATCAATCAAAGCACATATCATTTTGGGTGTTTGCATGCGACTTTCCATTTAACCAACCAGTTTCATGACCTAATCTGATTCACCAAGTGAGTCAGATCCAGCCTAACTTGCCTAGAGATGCTGAGCCTGGCAGACTTCCAAAGAAGCATAAAAGACGTGTTGCGAGGCACCGCACCACCACACCGCACGCACTGCCATGGTTGAGAGGGAAGAGCAACCAAAGCCGGCTTGGAAGTAACAAGATTGGGCTGTCCTTCTTAGGCCGATGTCATAGCAGCTCATAATTATTATTTTTGTACCTTCTGTGGTCTGACAAAATGGCTGGTAAGGGCGGATTGGAGGAAGAGCTGTCGTGGGGAGTGGAACAAGCAACAACTCGGACCAAAATAACAGAATAGTTTTTTAATACAATCACACATCTTCACACAAGTATATACATTCATTCTTATGAACACATGCACGCACACGTTACTTCTACGAGTACCTCCAAGATACTGAACTGACACAATATTTTAGAATAGACAGACATGAGAGACACCTTGTAGTCGACAGAAACGTCTTTTCTAAACTTCCAGTGAACGAATATCGCCGAAAAATCTGAAATAAATCTAGAAAAATGCGAGCACTAGTGTCAAGTTTAGGACTTAAACCTCGATGGGCCGGTTTTGAACGGAATAGTTATTAATGACATGGACAGTTTGCCTGCCACAAATTTGTATAACAATACGGCACAAAAGCTTGGACCGGGACTCTAGAGCAGTTGACCAATTACATTGTGGAAAAAACTACGGATGCCAACAGATGGCAACAGCGTAACGGCTCATTAGTTTAAGTCTCCATGACATGGCAAATCAAGTGATATCTGACGTAATGCGTATGAAAGGTTGACTTGTTTTTTGTTTCCATACACGGAAACAACCACACATTCTTTAGCTCGTCGATGAGAACTACAGCACAACAACTTTGAGTGGTCGTTTGGTGAGAAACTGGGATCATATATCACGCCATCTCTAGTCTATCCCCTAAAACTTTAGAATAACAAATGGTCGAGTATTCTTTACAGGAGTATTTTAACTTCTCTAAATTTTGATCGTTTCAAGCCGATCCCTTAAATTTAGCGGAGTTTACTATTCATGCATTTCATCAAACACTCGGTATGCGTCTTTGCGGTGAGCGACGACGATGGTGACAACGCCGGTGCCGCTGCGGACTATTCCACTCCTCCTACTCTAACTCCTTCGTGCAGCATGAACCTTCGGCTCTATCGCATATGCGCCCTCGCTACCAGCACGGCAGCATGCATGCTCAGGCGGCGACAGGATGGAGAAGGCGGAGTCATGGCGCGTGAAGCAGCGGTCGGTGGTCCCTGATGAGTGCGTTGTGGTGTGATACATCTGGAAGGGGGAGCCGGGGGCGCTGTGGATGCTTTCGCAGTGCATTGTGGCGGTGTTCGTGCTGATGACCGTCGCCGACATCAACGATCAATGCACGTACTACCAGGGCAAGCTATTCTACAACTATGACGGGCGCCTAGAGTTTGCCCGCCACAACTGGGCCGCACTTTTGGCCCAAGACCGGCAAGCAGGAGGTGTGGATGAGTGCCATGTCGAGGCTCGCCGTGCTGTACAACCTCATCGCCCTCTCCGTCCTTTTCTCATCTCAGCTTTTTTTCACCTACACATTCTGGTTTAGTACCACCTCGGATTGCTCTTGAGGACAAAAGCGTGTGAAAAAACTATAAATGCAACTGCTACCGACCAAACTCGTCTAAACCTGGCCATACTAAAACATGTGGCATAAGCAGGTTTGCCTAAACATCGGTTCTGTTGGGTCAGAACCGTTGACTGAACCGAATTTTTGGTTCAAATAAAAAATACTTTCCAATTGTATAGAAACAGATCTGTTTGTACTTTTATGAAACCAAAATTCATTTTGAACCCAAAAACCGAATAGATCGCATGTATTGGAAAAAACAAATAATGAATTTGATCAAAGTTATGAAATTACAAAACATTTATTGGTTTGAAAAAATAGTCTACGGAGTCAGAAAATATGTTTCAGGTATTTAAAAAAACTCTACGGAGTCAGAAAATATGAATTAAAGGAAATGTTCACAAATTTAAGAAAATGGAAAAGAAAAGAGAAAAATAAGAAGAAATAAAGAAAATGGAAACATGTAAAATTGAATAAAAAAGGACAAACAAAATAGACCGAGAAGGTGCACAACAAGAAGAATAAAAGAAGTAACTAGGCACGACAAGTAAGTTGTCGCGGTTGGTTATTGCGGGTGGAAGTTAACAAAGAGGTTGAGAGTCAAATGCTACCTCGCGTACAAATTTTTTGAACTTTAAAAAAGAAAAGGAAAATATATGGGGTTAAAAAAGAAAAGGAAAATATACGGGCCAGGCCCAGGATGGAGGTAAAAAAGAAAATGTAAAAACTAATGAAAAACCCAGCCCAGCAAAAAAGGAAAAAGAAAAGAGTCCAGGACGCATGGAAAATAGGAATTTCCTATTTAGCGCCACAGGCGCCGGTTACAGCTGTTTCTGCAAACCGGCGACTGCAGCGCGTTAGCTGGCCTCGGCCCATTAGTTTTTGTTAGCTGGGCTCGGCCCATATTTGTTCCTACTTCTTTTCCTTTTTATTTTATTTTTTTTCCTAAAATGCACGGTTTTTTAGTTCGTGAAGTTTTTTCTTCCAAACCGATGAACTTTTTATTTTCAAATGCGATGACCTTTTTTCAAATTTGATGATTTAAAAAAAAGATGAAGTTTTTCAAATCGAATGAACTTTTTTCAAAATCTATGATTTATTTTTTCAAAATCGATGAACTTTTTCAAATTGATTGAAATTTTTTCAAATTCGATGAACTTTTCTTCTAAATCGATGAACTTTTTTCAAATCCGATGAATTTTTTTTCAAAATCAATGAACCTTTTCAAATTGAATGAACTTTTTTCAAAATGATGATTTATTTTTTGAAAATCGATGAACTTTTTCAAATCCGATGAACTTTTTTTCCAAAATCAATTAACTTTTTCAAATCAAATGAACTATTTTCAAAATTGGTGAATTTTTTCAAATTCGATGAACTTTTCTTCAAAATTGGTGAACTTTTTTCAAATTGGATGAACTTTTTTGAAATTCGTGAACTTTTTTTGAAATTTAACGAACTATTTTTCGTTAAAGAAAATAAACATTTACCAAATTGTTTTCATATAACTAAAAAATCTAAGTGGTATAGGAAATGGTTGACTAATAAACCGCGTGGCTGCATTAGTTCTAATATAATTCGCGTTGCCTTTGTTCACTAGTAGTTTGGTAGTCTAGTGGTTAAGCAAAGTGGTGGCAGGGTCGTGTGGTTTGTGATCAATTCCCCATGGAGCATATTTTTGGGATGGTTTTTTCGCGAGAGTATCTCTTCCTGGGCCGCGCTGAAAAAGCCTACATCGCTGACTATGAGCTCCCTGGAAAATAGGAAGAAAAAGAAGTATTACTAAACATATTAGGTGAGACAGCTGAGTTGGTTGTTCTGTACGAAGTAAATACATAGGTACATGTTTGGAATGATCACTGGATACCCACTAGTCCGTCGAGGAAAGTTATTACTCCAAGGAATGGAGTATTGATCACCAAAGTAAGCGAGTTAATTGACCCTACGACTGAAACATGGGATGTAGAGCTTATACGGGATATATTTAACCCAGTCGATGTTAACCGTATCCTGCAAATTCCTTTGAGCTACAACTCTTTTGGGATTTTGTAGCCTAGAATGGGACAAGATCAGGGTATTTTTCAGTCAGGTCAGCATACCATTGTGAGTGGAAACACCAAATATCAAAATAGTGGCATTGTTCCTGCAGGTCCCGCTGCACCAAACCCAGTTTGGTCCATCTTGTGGAAGTTGCAGATTCCAGGTAAAATAAAGATATCATGTTGGAGGGCAATGAATGGAATACTGCCACTGAAAAGTATATTAATGAATAGACATGTTGGGACGAGCGGCCATTGTCCTATTCTGTTATGCATCTGCTCTTTAAATGTGAACATGCCAACGAAATGTGGAGGTTACTAGGGATCTCACAAACAATCTCTGAATGCATACAGGAGGACATGTCTGGGTCGGTAGTTCTTCAGCACTTGATGCGTCTTCCGGAAACTAGTATGCCCAACATGATAACAGTCGGCCTCAAAGAGGGAATTGCATTAACTTGCTGGTATTTGTGGTGGATGCGTCGCCAGCAAACACATCATAACCAAATGTCCCCAGTTATACGGTGTGCAACGGCTGTTCGGGCCATCTGTTTAAACTATCAAAAATCCCTGAAGTTCAGAAATGGACATGTGAATCGTCTGGGTATCAAGTGGGCTAAACCATCTCATGGAACGGTGAAAGTAAATGTGGACGCGTCTTTTATTGCTGATGAATTGAATGGATCTGTGGGTGTGATTATTAGAGATGAACATGGGATGTTTCTTGCTGCTTCAGGATCACTAATTACCCACATCTCGGATGCACATACAGCAGAAACTTTGGCAGTGAAGCATGGGCTTATGTTAGCCCATGGGTTGGGCTTTCACTCCATCCAATTAGAATCTGATTCGATTGAGGTGATTAATGCTTGTTCAGGACAAGACATAATTTGGAGTGGAGCGTCGGCAGTTTATGCAGAATGTTTCATCATGGCGGGTATGATAGGTTCAGTTCAATTTTTGCATTGTAACCGGGAAGCGAACGAGGTAGCGCACACCCTAGCTAAGTTTGCTTATGATAGAAATGAATCTTGTACGTGGGTCGATGAACCCCCAGGGTTCCTAATTAATGCTCTGGTTAATGATGTAACTATTTTGCCAAATTAATAAAGTGCGCCATGATGGCATTCCCTCAAAAAAAATACAGAGGTTCTGAGTTTGAATCTCACCACACTATATATTTATTGAAGGTTGAAATGAAAGAGAGTGGGCTGAGCCCATGATAAGGGTGTGTGCGCGCAAGTTTGAAAAATATGAAAATGGGCTGAGACCATGATGCGGCAGTGTGTGCGCCGGTTTGTATACGTCTATGTACAGCTAGGTGGGTATAGCTTATGATCAAATGGCCATACTGTTCTTATATGATTTCTGAGCAGGGGTGTACTGAAGCAACGCTCTGTATTGTTTCCAATGGTGTCGTTATTGATCAAATCGTGACTCAGACTAATCGTCGTTCAGGTCAGTCAGCTCAATGAAACATATAATCAGTTCACATTTTGTCATTTCTACAAAAAATGCTTCACATTTTGTGTCTTATGTATTAGACTGCAATGTTGTATTTTTTCGCATCCAGAGATATAAGACAACAAAACTTTGTTAGGACCTTAAGAGTATGTTCGGAAGTCATTGTACTTATGTTTTCCTATTAAAGCTGGGAACAACCTTGTATTCTTTATCTAGTCGATGAGAACTACTCCTTCCGTTTCTAAATACAAGTCTTTTAACAGATTTCGCTATAAACTAAATATGGAGCAAAATGAGTGAACCTATTCTTTAAAAGAAGTCTATATACATCCAAATGTAGTCTCTATAGCAAAATGTGGAAAAATAGTGCATCTGTTTGTTGGTCGGCGTTGGAGATGCCCTTAATGTTTGAAAAATAATTAGTCATGGGTATATAAATGGGAAATGTAATAACCATCAAGTAAGCCTGCCCATACCCGCATATCCATATGCTTATTTGTGTCATGAACCAATTTGTCATTTCTATGTTGAACCTATTTGTGGTGTAACTTATTGTTTTGTTGCGTCATTTGTATGTTGAACTTTAAGTGGCTGAAATAACTATGTGTGTGTGCTGAAATGTTGAAATGTGACATGTTTATGTATTGAAATATATATGCTAAAATTTTGTAATATTATGTATATGTGATGAAATGCTGAAATATATATATAAATATGTTTAAATGCTGAAATATATGTGCTAAAATGCTAAAATGGGCATATATGTGTTAAAATGATGAAATGTTGTGTTTTATATACTTATACTGAAATTATCATGGCAAAATGTGAATTGAAACATGACCGAGATGGTATTTTTACCAACTGGTGTTACCCGCACCTGGTTGGGTACGGGTATGGAAACAATATGGAACTCAGGTTGTGGGTACGGATACGGATTTGGGCAAAAAATATTGAGATGGGTGCGTGTTTGAGCGAGCATTACCGGCACCCAAACCCTGCCAGTGCAATTAGATGTTAGATCTTGATCGCACTAACTACCACAATTGAAAGTACTGTTCATCAGGCATCACACATGACGCTCTAGTTCATCTGTTTAGTTTTCGTTCTAAGTGTTTGCCTATTTTCACATCACTAATCTACCAAAGTAGCGTTTAAACAAAAAACTGTTTTGTCAACAAACTATTGTCTACTTTTTGAGGGAACAAACTATTGTCTACAGGACCTGTGATTAGGGTGCTAATAAACGTGGATCTTCAAGAAACCCTCCCTGACAAAACTCTCCTTCATCAACCGTCTCAACAGTGGCGACCTGCAAAAGGAAGTAAATGGCCCATCAAATCACTAGTCAGCCCACAGATGCTGCTTCGCCCATGTCCGATACCTGTCCCACCTACTAGGGGCCTACCATGGAATACACTTATATACGGCCGTTCATGCTATGCTGGAAAAGACAATACGGCTGACAGCACACATCCCAATGCTGGTTCGACGTAGTGGGTTCCGAGCTACCTGCAGACCGGCCTCTGCAACGTTTTATCGGTTTGGGTTGTCCTTATTAGTCCGATGACATAGCAGCTCACAATTATCATTTTGTATCTTGTGTGGTTTGACAAAATGGATGGCAAGGTTGAAATGGAGGAAGAGCTGTCGTGGGAAGTGGAACAAGCAACAACTCTGACAAAAATAACAGAATAGTTTTTTTTATTACAATCGCACATCCCCACACAGCTATATACACTCAGGCCTCTTTTGGTTCATAGGATAGGAAAATCATAGGAATAAGAAAGTTATAGAAAATGAGATGACATGTATCTCAAATCCTATGAGTAGGAATAGGAAACGAGATGCTCTTTGATTCACATCATATGATTTTTTCCATTGAGTCTAGGCCAATGTTTATTTTCCTATGAAATATGAAGGATAGAAAGAATTCCTCCACAGGAATACGATTCCATTCCTACGAACCAACAGGATCTAAAGAAATTTTTTCTATAGAAATCCTATCCTATGAAATTCCTATAAGATTCCTCTAAACCAAATGAGGCTTCATTCTTATGAACACATGCATGCACACGTTACCTCTACGAGCACCTCCAAGATACCGAACTGGTACAACATCTTAGAATAGATAATCATTACAAACACCTTGCAGTCAACGGGAACGTGTTTTCTACACTTCCAGTGAACGAAGATCATCGAAAAGTCTGAAATAAATATAGAAAAGTGCAAGCACAAGTGCCAAATCTGGGACTTAAACCTCGATGGGATGGTTTCGAACCGAATAGTTATTAATGACCTGGGACAGTTTACCTGCCACGATTTTGTATAGCAATACGGCACAAAATCTTGGACCGGGACTCTAGAGCAGTCGAACAATTATATTATGGAATAACCTGCGGATGCCAACAGCCGGCAACAGCGTAACGGCTCATTAGTTTAAGTCTCCATGACATAGCAAATCAAGTGATATCTGACATAGTGCGTTTGAAAGGTTGACTTGTTTTTTGTTTCCATGTCCGGAAACAACCACACTTCCTTTAGCTCGTCGATGAGAACTACGGCACAACAATTTTGACTCGTAGAAACTGATATCATATATTAGGCCATCTCTAGTCCATCCCCTAATATTTAGAATAGTAAATGGCCGAGTATTTTTTTAGAGGAGTATTTTTACTTCTCTAAATTTTGATCGTTTCTAGCCAATCCACTAAATTTAGCGGAGTTTAAGATTGGCTCATGCATTTCGTTGAACACTTGGTATGCGTCCGTGCGGTGAGAGACGGTGATGGTGACGACGCCGGTGCCCCTGCGGACTATTCCACTCCTCCTACTCAAACTCCTATGTGCAGCGTGAACCTTCGGCTCTGTCTCACATGCGCCCTCATCACCAGCGCAGATGCTCCGGCGGCAACATAATGGGGAAGGCGGTGCCGAGGCGCGCGAAGCTGCGGTCTGCTGTCCCTGAGGAGTGTGCGGTACATCCTGACAAGGGAGCCGGTGGTACTTTCACAGCGCGTGCTGGTGGTGTTCGTGCCGATGACCGTCGCCGAATTTAGCGATCAGTGCACGGACTACCATGGCAAGCTATCCACACCTATGACCTAAGCCACAACTAGGCCACAGCTGGGCCGTGCTTTGGCCCAAGATCGGCAAGCAGGAGGTGTGGATGACTGCCATGTCGAGTCTCTCCGCACTGTACAACCTCATCGCCCCGACCCGGATTGCCCAGCTGCCCGACACACCTGTCTAAGCCTCCCCGTCGTTTTCTCATCTCAGCTTTTTTCACCTACACGTTCTGGTTTAGTACCACCTCGGATTGCTCTTGAGGAAAAGAGCATGTGAAAAAACTATAAAGGCAGCTGCTACCGATCAAATTTGCCAGAACCTGGCTGCACCAAAAGATGTCGCATAAGCAAGTTTGCCTAAACTCTGGTTCTGTTCGGTCAGAACCGTTGACCGAACCGAATTTTTGGTTCAAACAAAAATTAGTTCTCTAATTTTATAGAAACAAATCTTTTTGTATTTTTTATAAAACCAAAATTCTTTGTGACCCCCAAAACAGAATAGATCGCACGTATTGGACAAACAAATCACGAATTCGATCAAAGTTGTGAAATGAAAAAAGACATTCATTCGTTTGAAAATTTTCCACGGATTCAAAAACTATATTTCACGTATTTGAAAAAAGTTCACAAATTGAAGGAAATGTTCCCAAATTTAAGAAAATGAAAAAGAAAAGACAAAAAGAAAAAGAAATAAGGAAACTTAAAACAAGGAAAATTGAAGAAAAATAGGACAAACAAAACAATAGATTGAGAAGATGCACAAGAAGACAAACAAAAGAAGTAACTGGGCACAAGAAGTGAATCGTCGCGGTTGGTTATAGTTCAATCCGACCTCACACATATATTTTTTGAAGGTTCAAAAAGAAAAGAAAAATAAATGGGCTAGGCCCAGGACGGAGGTAAAAAAAAGAAAATGTAAAAACTGATGAAAAACCAGGCCTAGCAAAAAAACATATTAGGTGAGACAGCTAAGCTGATTGTTCTGTTCGAAGCAAACAGAGAGGTCTGAGTTTGAATCCCACCACACTCTACATTTTTTGAAGGTTGAAAAAAATTGAAGGTGGGCTGAGCCCATAATGAGGGTGTGTGTGCGCCAGTTCGAAAAAAATGAAAATGGGTTGAGACCATGATGCGGGGGTGTGTGTACAGGTTTAAGTACGTCTATGTACAGCTTGTACAGTCACATATGGAGGTGGGTATACCTTATGATCAAATGACCATCTGCCTTTATACGATTTGTGAGCAGGGGTGTACCGAAGCAACGCTCTTTATTGTTTTCAATGGTGTCGTTATCCATCAAGTCGTGACTGAGACAAATCATCGTTTCGGTCGGTCGGCAATGAAACATATGATCTGTTCACATTTTGTCATTTCTACAAAAAAATCTTCACATTTTGTGTCTTATGTATTGGACTGCAATGTTGTATTTTTTCACATCTAGAGGTATAAGTCAACAAAACTTTGCTTGGACATGAAGAGTATGTTCGAAAGTCATTGTACTTATGTTTTCCTATTAAATCCGGGAACATCCTTGCATTATTTAGCTAGTCGATAAGAACTACTACATCACAACAACTTTGAGTGGTTGTTCGGTAGAGAAACATGCATACTGATGGCACCATTTTATATATTATGACATCAAAATATCCATAATAAATTTTGAAAACAACTTATTAGACATGCTATGATATGATGAAGTATCGTGGAGAAAATGAATCAAAGCACATAACATTTTGGGAGTTTTCATGCGACTTTTCATTTAACCCACCATTTTGAAAACCTGATCTGGTTCGCCAAGCGAGTCAGATCTAGTCTAACTTGCCCAGAGATGCGGACCCTGGGAGGCTTCCGAAGAAGCACAAAAGGCATGTCGCGAGACACCGCACCATCACACCGCACGGCCATGGTTGAGATGGAGGAGCAAGCAAAGCCGGCTTGGAAGTAACGAGTTTGGGCTGTCCTGATTAGGCCGATGTCATTGCAGATCGTAATCATTTTTTGATCTTATGTGGTTTGACAAAATGGCTGGCAAGGACGGAATGGAGGAAGTGTTGTCATGGAGAGTGGAACAAGCAACAGCTTTGACCAAAATAACAGAATAGTGTTTTTTAGTACAATTGCACATCCCCACATAAGCATATACACTTATTCTTATGAACACATACAGGCACAAGTTACCTCTACGAGCACCTTCAAGATACTGAACTGCCACAACATCTTAGAATAGATAGTCATCGGACACCTTATAGTTGACGGGAATATCTTCAGTAGACTTCCAGTGAACGAATATCGCTGAAAAGTCTGAAATAATAAATTTAGAAATGTACGAGCACTAGTGCGAAAGTTTAGGACTTTAACCCTGATGATCATGATCATGATCAACAGCTGGCAACAGCGTAACGAGCTCATTAGTTTAAGTCTCCATCACATCGCAAATCAAGATATAGTTGACCAGTAAAATTATGGAATAACCAGCTGATGCCAACATCCGGCAACAGCGCATAACGGCTCATTAGTTTAAGTCTCCATGACATTGCAAATCAAGTGATATCTGACATAGTGCATCGAAAGCTTGACTTCTTTTCGTGTACGGAAACAACCACGCATTCTTTAGCTCGTCGACGAGAACTACAGCACAACAACTTTGAGTGGTCATTCATTGAGAAACCGAGATCATATATTATGCCATTTCTAGTCGATCCCCTAAAATTTAGAATAGTAAATGGCCGAGTATTCTTTACAAGGGCATTTTCATTTCTCTAAATTTTGATCGTTTGTAGCCTATCCCCTAAATTTAGTGGAACTTTCAATTGACTCATGCATTTCGCCGAACACTTGGTATGCGTCTCTGCGGTGAACGACGACGATGGTGACAATGCTGGTGCTGTTGCGACCTCTTCTACTCATCCTATACTCCAACTCGTATGTGCAGCGTGAACCTTCGGCTCTATCCCACATGCGCCCTCGCCACCAGCACGCATGCTCCGGCAGCGCTAGGACGGAGGAGGCGGAGCCGTGGCACATGAAGCTGCGGTCGGTGGTCCCTGAGGAGTGCATGGTTGTGCGGGACATCCACACAGGGGAGCCGGGGCGCTTTCACAGCGCGTGCTGGCGGAGTTCATGCTAAGGACCGTTGCCGACTTCAGCGATCAGTGCACGGACTGCCAGGGGAAGCTCTGTACAACCTCATCGCCCCGACCCAGTTTGCCCAGTTGCCCGACACACCTATCTAAGCCTCCCCGTCGTTTTCTCATCTCAGCTTTTTTTCACCTACACATTCTGGTTTAGTACCACCTCGGATTGCTCTTGAGGAAAAGAGCATGTGAAAAAACTATAAAGGCAGCTGCTACCGATCAAATTTGCCTGAACCTGGCTGCACCAAAAGATGTCGCATAAGCAAGTTTGCCTAAACTCTGGTTCTGTTCGGTCAGAACCGTTGACCGAACCGAATTTTTGGTTCAAACAAAAATTATTTCTCTAATTTTATAGAAACAAATCTTTTTGTATTTTTTATGAAACCAAAATTCTTTGTGACCCCCAAAACAGAATAGATCGCACGTATTGGACAAACAAATCACGAATTCGATCAAAGTTGTGAAATGAAAAAAAAACATTCATTCGTTTGAAAAATTTCCACGGATTCAAAAACTATATTTCACGTATTTGAAAAAAGTTCACAAATTGAAGGAAATGTTCCCAAATTTAAGAAAATGAAAAAGAAAAGACAAAAAGAAAAAGAAATAAGGAAACTTAAAACAAGGAAAATTGAAGAAAAATAGGACAATCAAAACAATAGATTGAGAAGATGCACAAGAAGACAAACAAAAGAAGTAACTGGGCACAAGAAGTGAATCGTCGCGGTTGGTTATAGTTCAATCCGACCTCACACATATATTTTTTGAAGGTTCAAAAAGAAAAGAAAAATAAATGGGCTAGGCCCAGGACGGAGGTAAAAAAAAAGAAAATGTAAAAACTGATGAAAAAACTGATGAAAAACCAGGCCTAGCAAAAAAACATATTAGGTGAGACAGCTAAGCTGATTGTTCTGTTCGAAGCAAACAGAGAGGTCTGAGTTTGAATCCCACCACACTCTACATTTTTTGAAGGTTGAAAAAAATTGAAGGTGGGCTGAGCCCATAATGAGGGTGTGTGTGCGCCAGTTCGAAAAAAATGAAAATGGGTTGAGACCATGATGCGGGGGTGTGTGTACAGGTTTAAGTACGTCTATGTACAGCTTGTACAGTCACATATGGAGGTGGGTATACCTTATGATCAAATGACCATCTGCCTTTATACGATTTGTGAGCAGGGGTGTACCGAAGCAACGCTCTTTATTGTTTTCAATGGTGTCGTTATCCATCAAGTCGTGACTGAGACAAATCATCGTTTCGGTCGGTCGGCAATGAAACATATGATCTGTTCACATTTTGTCATTTCTACAAAAAAATCTTCACATTTTGTGTCTTATGTATTGGACTGCAATGTTGTATTTTTTCACATCTAGAGGTATAAGTCAACAAAACTTTGCTTGGACATGAAGAGTATGTTCGAAAGTCATTGTACTTATGTTTTCCTATTAAATCCGGGAACATCCTTGCATTATTTAGCTAGTCGATAAGAACTACTACATCACAACAACTTTGAGTGGTTGTTCGGTAGAGAAACATGCATACTGATGGCACCATTTTATATATTATGACATCAAAATATCCATAATAAATTTTGAAAACAACTTATTAGACATGCTATGATATGATGAAGTATCGTGGAGAAAATGAATCAAAGCACATAACATTTTGGGAGTTTTCATGCGACTTTTCATTTAACCCACCATTTTGAAAACCTGATCTGGTTCGCCAAGCGAGTCAGATCTAGTCTAACTTGCCCAGAGATGCGGACCCTGGGAGGCTTCCGAAGAAGCACAAAAGGCATGTCGCGAGACACCGCACCATCACACCGCACGGCCATGGTTGAGATGGAGGAGCAAGCAAAGCCGGCTTGGAAGTAACGAGTTTGGGCTGTCCTGATTAGGCCGATGTCATTGCAGATCGTAATCAATTTTTTTTTAATACAATCGCACATCCTCACATAAGCATATACACTTATTCTTATTAACACATGCAGGCACACGTTACCTCTCCGAGCATCTCCAAGATACTGAAGTGGCACCACATCTTAGAATAGACAGTTATCACAAACACCTTATAGTCGACGGGAACGCCTGCTCTAGACTTTCAGTGAACGAATATTGCCGAAAAGTCGGAAATAAATCTAGAAAAGTGCGAGCACTAGTGTCAAGTTTAGGACGTAAACCCCGATGAGCCCATTTTGAACGGAATACTTATTAATGACGTTGGACAGGTTACTTGCCAAAATTTTGTATAACAATAAGGCTAGTCATAGTGGGAGTAACTTAGCTAGTAACATAACACATTTTAAGAAAATTCTGCTTATGTGGCAAGTAATTAATGAGATGTGATAACATAATATGTTACTGTAAGATAGCGCTTTTCAAGACAAGATGAGTCTACGAGCTAATAAATGAAGCCATCTATGATACTATTATTATGTTACTTTGCATTATGAAGGTAGTAATTTAGACTAGTGTCATATGCATGACACTAGTCTAAATTACTCCCTACTATGATCAACCTAAGACACAAAAGCTTGGACCGGGACTCTAGAGAAGTCGACCATTTATATTATGGAATAAATTGCTGATGCCAACAGCTGGCAACAGCGTAACGGCTGATTAGTTTAAGTCTCCATCACATGGCAAATCAAGTGATATCTGACATAGTGTACTGAAAGGTTGACTTGCGTTTTTGTCCATGTCCTGAAAATTCCACGCATTCTTTAGCTCGTCGATGAGTACTACAGCACAACAACTTTGAGTCGTTCTGAGAAACTGAGATCATATAATAGAATATCCCTAGCCGATCTTGTAAAATTTAGAATAATAAATGGCTGAGTATTCATTAGAGGAGTATTTTTCCTTCTCTAATTTTTGATCATTTCTAGCCTATCCCTAACATTTAACGGAGTTTACAATTGGCTCATATATTTCGTCGAACACTTGGTATGCCTCTGCGGTGAGCGGCGGCGATGGTGACAACACCGGTGCTGCTACGGCCTCTCCCATTCCTCCTACTCCAACTCCAACGTACAGAGTGAACCTTCAGCACTCTCACATGTGCCCTCGCCACCAGCATCCATGCTTTGACGGAGAAGGTGGAGCCGTGGCGTGTGAAGCTGCAGTCGGTGGTCCCTGAGGAGTGCATGGTGGTGTGGTACATCCGGACGGAAAAAAATTCTATACGACCAGGCCGTATATGTCTACACTGGAGATCCACTTCTGCATCTGACACGTGTCATACCGAATCTCAAAGCAAGAACCATCGTTTCCAACTTGCAGCCCACTCCAATTCCCACGTTTAGAAAAACATCCTCATCTCTTTACATTTCACCGGCGATAGCGCAGCTCCGGATGAAGAAACATACGCACCATCCAGCAGCCTCTATGCCCACAGATAGCTCCTCCACACCAACAGGGACAAACAGGGCGGTGCCCGAGCTGGGTCGCCGACGAACATGGCCGCTGCTTCCGACAAGGATGGAGTACCACGGGAAAGGGACTTAGCACCAGCATCAAGGAACATATCCGCGGTTGGATGGGACACGAGTTGGGCATCGATGAGCGTCTTCGTTACACGGAGAGGATGGCTTCGAGGAACGCATCGGCGGCGAGCGTCCCCGGCGAGCTTGGCGTCGACCAACGTCGCCGTTACCGGCAAGGATTGCTTTAAGGTGTTAAAATAAATTCGAGGCACTCCCTCAATCTATCAAGGAATAAGCAATCACACACACAAGATACCGAAATTTGTTAATGAGGTTCACCATCATGGCTACATCCCCCGGACTTGACTATGGACGCTCCTCCCCTTGACACCGTCACAATACCGCACCCTGGGCGCCGGCACACGCCGTCAGCTCCCCCGCACGCCGGTGCTATTATATTGGCATATGTTACATCTTGTGTCTACCCCCGATATATATGAGAGGTCTAGGATACCAATGACCTATTAGGACACAACTCGTACCCTGTTTACACACAGTTCAAAACCAAGTCCAACTGTAATCTACCTTCTACAATAATATTCGACACAACTCTAACAAACTCCACCTTGACGAATATTCTCCACCACCTTGGATTCATCCATGCGTCGAACCTCCATTACATTGGACTTGAGATACACCATGAGCACCCCTGCTATTCCCAGACTCAATGTGACTCCACCTCCAACTATAGTCCCTTCTCGTCTTCTTCACAGACAAAACTCGAGCAAAATCAAGTTCCGCATTACCCTACTTTGTGCTCCCAAACTTCCGGAGTATCTGTTCAACGTCATCACAGACCGACCACTGACCTGCGTGAAAGTGAACAACTCACATATTGGATGTCACATATAAGAGTTACTTGAACTCACCGCTCTTTCTTGACCGTCTGTCTGAAACTTGAAGGAATTTCACGGTCGTCCTGAGTCAAATCAGTAGTTGTCTCAACCTTGTTCCGGATAGTCTCTGGCATGTCCCACAGCTATAGCACTCCGCCTCCTTCTGTATTTATCATCCACAATTTGTGTGCACTGAACACCACAGAATATACGGCCATGTACTCTCTTAACTTTTGATAATTTCAGACTTTCCGCCACTTTCTCAGATTCTTCATGGTCAACTCCTGTCCATCAACCGGCACCCATAGACCCAGTCACCAACTTGAATCTGGTACTCGTCAACATTGCTTCAGCATCCTCCGCACAATTTGCCTGACCACATGTCTGACCACCAGTGTCTTGGCCCATCGTTGTGTCCCGTGCTTATCGCACGCCTCACTGCTATCACCACATCGAGCCTCTGCTATCCTGATCGAGTCTCTAGGGCCGCGGACCCACACCATTCAAACCCCTACTGGAGAGAGCCACCGATCATCACCGACCGATGCCGAGTATCACGTCTCCATCAGACCACTAGGCCCAGTCCGATAAACGTGTCTCTCACTATCCGGCTAAAATAGGCTTCTACTCTCCATGCATTTACGTTGTAGCCCCTCAATCGGCACAGAGTGAAGTCATTCATCAGACTCCAGCTCCACCTTCAGCATGATTCCATGGTGGTTGTACATGCCACCCTGCCATGCCCTGTCGACTCCAAGCTCTCATGTGCACCGTCTTGAATCAACCCCACGCCATGGTCTGTCGTAGCCGCACAAGCCCTCAGGCCTGCACCACTTGTTTCCACGCCCCAGAAGTTGGCCATCATTAGCATCACGCTCATATGCCGTCGTCGCTGAAATCTGCAATCTTCTGCTTTGACCAACATCCATGTTAGTCCATCAGACACTCCAGTTCGACCCAGCCGAAATTATCCGACTGCAATCCATGCTCCACCCTACGTCTTGTCCGCCCCGCACTTCTCCGTGCATTGCTTGACGCCCTGTGTATGCATGATCTCTGCACACGCACTCCGGGCTCCACGACCCTGTGTGTGTCGCTAACCTGCAAACCTCGTGGTAGAACCACGTGCAATTAGCAATTACCTCCAAAGAAAATTACTTCTTGTAGCTCCCGTAGGTGTGCTTAGCATGTACCCCCACACCTCCGAATGCCTTTTGTTTTGGACGTCGATAACTGCCACACATGTGGCAGGAAAGGAGATGCATCACACGTCTCTAATGCAAATAGATTGCCACGTCATCACATGCATGCATACGAGAATCTTTTTGGATTTTCAGTTTTTAAAATGTTTTATCTCTTAAATGAAAAATCCGATTGAAGATCCGTTTTTACCATTAAATCCTTCGCGGCGAGATCTTCAAAACTGGATCTCATATCGATATGTTTCGGCAAAAAAAAAATTTTGGTTAAAAGTTGCCATGTCTATTGCACATGAATTGCCATGATATTTACACTGAAGTTGCCATGATATGTTTCAACTATTTTCTTTTACATTTAAAAGTAAATTTTAACATATTATAAAACGGAGATTAAGAAACTAGACTTGCCATGCACCATAAACTAAAATTGCCATAATACATGCACTTAAAATTGCCATGGTTCAATAAAAATATATTTTCATGGTCAAAGTACTGGAATTGCCATCATCAAAAAATTAAAATTGCCATGATCTACAAACTAAAAATGCCACGATATCCAATTCCCGTGTACTTCATGCACGCCCTTACTCGCCGAGACGCTCAATCGCCAGTATGCAATACGTCGCTGCCGCTTGTGCTTACGGTCAGATTCGTTCCATGCCCTGCTGCCTTGGCCTGCACGCCGATTGAGCTGCTCGCCGCCGCTGCATGCGGACTCCTGCTACTCCCATCTGCATGCCTTGGCTGCCGGACCGATATTCCGCGGCCTCACTCCGGATCGCCCGCGCCTCGTCATGATGTGCCTGCACCCGTTGCTGCCGTCATCCCAACATGATCTAGCTGACACGTTTTTCATCATTTCCGATCGCTTCTCCATACTCTAGAACAACAATCCGCAACCTTCTTGAACCTTGCTCATGAAATCACTTGTTAAAATAAATTCGAGTCACTTCATCGATCTACCGGGGACCAAGCAATCACACGAACAAGACACCGAGATTTGTTAACGAGGTTCACTATCATGGCTACATCCCTGAGGCTTGACTACGGACGCTCCTCCCCAGGACACCGTCACAATACCGCACCCTGGACGCCGGCACACGCCGCCAGCTCCCCCGTGTGGGATACCAGTGTCCTATTAGGACACAACTCGTACCCTGTCTACACATAGTCCAAAACCAAGTCTAACCGTAACGTACCTTGTACAATAATAGTCCACACAACTCTAACACAAGGAGCGCATCGGCGGCGAGCGTAGCCGTTGCCAGCGACGATGGCGTCGAGGAGCGCATCGGCGGCGAGCGTCGCCATGCAGTTCGGCGTATCACGCCGGTTGCTGCAGAGTTTGGGGCTATAGAAATTGAGATTTGGCAAAGGAAAACGATGAGAAGAAGGGTTGTTTTTTTAGGGAAACAGCAGGACTCTGCTGCGTATTTTTATTAATTTCAAATAAAAGAATACAAATAGTCCAAGTAAGAGAAAAAGAACTATACATCAAAACTAAAAAGAAAACCTAGGAAAGGTAAAAAGAACAAACATACATACATACAAGGAAAACAGCAAAAACACCCATCTGGACCAGCAAGTTATCTGAACATTGCAACCCAATCCGCCATGCCGGAATAATCCTGTCTTCTTGCTCTATGAGTGAGCCATTTCATCTTTTCTTTGAATTTGCGGCTGGAAGCATATAGATTTGGGAGAATCTTTTTAAATATGAAATCATTCCCATCCGGACAGGGGAGTCGGTGGCGCTTTCACAGCACGTGCTGGCTGTGTTCGTGCTGATCACCGTCGCCGACTTCAGCGATCAGTGCACGAACTACCAGGGCAAGCTATTACGCATCTATGATGGGCGCCTGGAGTTTGCCGGCCACAACTGGGCCACACTTTGGCCCAAGACCGGCAAGTAGGAGGTGAGGATGATTGCATGTTGAGGCTCACTGCGCTGTACAGCCTCATTGGCACCGACAAGCGGCTCCACCACATGGAACAAGGGTCGATGACGGCGGGGCTGACAATTATGATTGAGCAGGAAGTTGATTATGTCACCATTGCAAAGAACTTACATCTAGCCAGCCGTATTGTTTGCCAATGGATGTCGTTATCTCGTGGCTCACATTAATCATCGCTCAGGCCAGTCAGCTCAATAAAACATATATGGCGAGCTCACATCTTGTCGTTTTTCTAACTTTTTCTTCACATTCTGTGTCTTATGTATTGGGGTGCAATGGTATATCTTTTTGCATCTAGAGGTATGAAACAACCAAATTTTGTTTGAACCTGAATTGTTCGTTCAAAAGTCGATGCACCTGTTTTTCTCTATTAAATCCGGGAACAACCTTTTATTCTTTAGCTAGACGATGAGAACTACATCACAAGAACTTCTAGTGGTTGTTTGGTAGAGAAACATACATACTGATGCCACCCTTTTATATATTATAACATCAAAATATTCATGATAAAGTCTGAAAATAGCTAGTTAGATATGTTGTGGTCTAATGAAGTATCATGTAGAAAATCAATCAAAGCACAAATCATTTTGGGAGTTTTCATCCGCATTGTCCTTTTACACCACCATTTTGACGACCTAATCTGGTTCGGCCGAGCGAATCAGATGCAGTATAACACGCCGAGAGAGGCGGACCCCGGCAAGCTTCTGAAGAAGAACAAAAGACATGTCGCGAGGCACAACACCACCCCACCGCACCACCGTGGCTGAGAGGGAAGAGCAACCAGAACCTGTATCAAAGTAATAAGTTTGGGCTGTCCTGACTTGCCGATGGCGAGAGCAGCTCATTATTTCTAGTTTTTTGGTAACTTCTGCAGTTAGACAAAATCCAATCTTTATTGCAAACATGGCCGGCAAGGGCGGAATTGAGGAAGAGCAAGCTGTTTTGGGTAGTGGAACAGCCAGCAGCTCGGACTAGAGTAACGGAATAATTAATACGGTATATAGTGACATGAGAGAGGTTACTTGCCACAATTCTGTATAACAAAGCAATTGCTTATTATATACTCTCTCCGTCTCAATTTACTTGACTTAGATTTGTCTAGATACAGAAATATTTAGACATGTTTTAGTGTTAGTACAGTATATAGTGACATGAAACAGGTTGCTTGCCACAATTTTGTATAACAAAGCAATTGCTTGTTATATATCTCTCCGTCTCAATTTACTGGACTTAGATTTGTGTAGATACAGAAATATTTAGACACGTTTTAGAGTTAAATACATCAATATCTAGACAAATCTAAGACAAGTAATTTGAAACAGAGGTTATATTCAGTAGGATTGGATTATATGAACATGAATATTTGTTACTAATTATATAGTGCGATGGTTTTCTTACTTTTATGATTGTTTGTTATTATTTACTAAGATTTGGTTATATTCAGTAATAATATAAGAACTGAAACTATATATTCAGTAAATTGCATTAATGAACATAAACTTTTGAATTAATAATATAAGAACAAAAACAGAAAATACATGTAATCATAAAATATTTATTGAATATAAGTAGCATAATTGTCCCTCCATTTCTTAATATAAGTCTTTTTAGATATCTCAATGTGGACTACATACGGATGTATATAGACGTGTTTTAGACTGTAGGTTCACTTATTTTGGTCTGTATGTAATCCGTATTGGAATCTCTAACAAGACTTATATTTAGGAACAGAGGGAGTAGTTAAGGCACTTAAGTCTTTTTCCATGTATGTTGCATGTTGAGGTGGGGCTTTATCAATTCATAATTGTGTAATGAGGTGGTATAATTGCATGTTCGGTTAAATATGTTTGTGGGTATCAACTATTTAGTTTATAGAAAAATGATATGATACTTTGGAGCAGTTGGTCAAGTATATTATCAAATCAACTGCAGTTGCTAACAACTAGCGGCTCCATCATATCTCAATTGGTGCGTTGACAGTTAACTTGTGGTTTTTTTTCTTCATATCTGGGAACAACCACACATTCTTTAGCTCATCGATGAGAACTACAGCACGAATACTTTGAGTTGTTGTTAGGTGAGAAACTGAGAACATATATTAGATGATAACGTAATTGTACTAGTCAAAATATTCAAGATAATTTCAAGGCGTGTCAAGAAACTAGTCAAGGTAATTGTATATGTGAGTTGCACGTTTGACATGTTTGCATTTCTTTGTTCCCTCTGTTCTAAATGGGTCTTAATTGGACCCTTATACTCCGCTAGGAAGAAAGGAAAAGAAAGCTACCTCATGTTTGAGTTTTGCCGGAGGCGGAGATACGGCTAGAGCATGTCCTGCTGTGGTGCCGTCGCTAATAGCAAGCTGCATTAATTTGAGGCAACAGAGGAGGAAGCGAAGCCTTGGAGGATGAAACCAAAAATTCTTGACAAAAATGTCGGAATCGTTCATGGAGTTACATGAGACAAGTTCTATGACCACAAAATTACTAGGACCGGCCGGAAATCTAGAAGGCAATTGTTCATGTATATTACTGAATCAAATGCGGAGGACAATATTTGGAACAGTGTACGGATCTAAGGCTCTACCAAAGAAAGGTAATCAGATGATATATACACAAATTAACTTATATGAATTTTTATTCACAAATTAACTTAATGGCAAAGTGGTGCTATGACTTCGAACTGCTTTTGTCTCACGATATCAGAATGATATGTATCTGGAAAGAAAATTTGATTGCTAGAATGAGATTATGTACAAACGGATGGAGTACCTAAAGCATAACCCCCGTCTTCGCGTATTTTAGACCCCCAAGTAATCATTGTCGTATTTCTAATGGATGTTCACTACTCGAATCCACAACTTTGGTCAGTGCCCTGATGTTTGCCGAGTTCATTTTATCGCGATCTAGGCAAAGCAAGGCAAAGCCGAATTCTTGGTGCAAAAAACACAGCAAAGACCTAGCGCTCACAAAGGAAGATCTTTGCCGAGTACGCACACAAAAAAAACTCGGCAAAGACCTAGCGTTCAGCAAACTCCGCACTTTGCCGAGTACATGCGAGAAAGAACTCGGCAAAGGACTAACCATGTGTTCCTCCCCTCAGCGGCTGGTAGCGGGTTCCATTTACCGAGTGTCACCCAAAGCACGCTCGGCAAACATTTTTTAATTTTCTTACATAAAATGCAGAAAATGTTTGTCGAGTTCATGCTTTCTAGCGCTCGGCAAACACATGCAAGACCTCCTAGAGACTGACACGTCCAGAAGTCTTTGCTGACTTTCCTCTACTAGCACATGGCATAGACAAGCATGAGCTCATAGCGACTGACATGTGGAGCATTTGCCAGAGTGTAACACTGGGCAAATCTTTCCAGCAGGAGTATGGCAAAGGGCAACCAACTTGGAGGAGTTTTCACTCTACACACTTCCAGAAATTTTTGGAAGTTTTCTAGAACCTTTCATACTTTCAAAATATTGACCAAACTTTTTTGGATACCTATTAAGTATACCTTTCCGGAATTCCCAAAACGCTTCCGGGACCTGTTTCCGTTGCATTCATTGCTTGAGAGATCGATAATGATGAAGTAATTCGTTCTCGGTAAAAACAGGCAATTGTACTCTTTTGACTAACTAATGTAGGCACATGTTTTATTCTGTGAGGAAGGTAAATGTACAAGCACAAAAAAAAAGGAAGGTAAATGTACGAAGTGACTAAAGTATGTATGTACACATGCAACACAAAGCTTGGGTCACCACAAACATAATACATTACACCGAGCGAGGCGATCGTCTAGAACTTCCGAGACACGAACAATCATGTGTATGCGGCAGGCACAAGCCGCGGCTTGACGACGGCCTTGAGCGGGACGGTCTTGGGCAGTGCCAGCCCGAAGGTCTCAGCCATGTCCACCTTATCCTCTCCGTCTGGCAGCCGCCACTCAAATGCGTGCACCAGCATTCCCAGGAAGTACTGCACAAACACCATTCCAGCCAGCTTCCCAGCGCATATCCTTCTACCGGCGCCAAACGGGATCAGTTCGAAATTGTTCCCCATCGGGTCGATCTTGGCCGCCGGCCCGGATAGGAACCGCTCTGGCCGGAATTCCAAGGGATCCTCCCATGCGGCCGGGTCCCGCCCGATGGCCCAGATGTTGATGATGAGCCGCGTGTTGGCAGGGACATGGTGTCCATCGACCTCGCACTCCTCAAAGGAGAAGTGCGGGAGACTGAGCGGCGTGGAGGGATGGAGGCGCATGGCCTCTTTGCATATGGCTTGCAGGTAGGGGAGGTTGGCAATGTCGGATTCCTCGAGGCGGCGGTCACGACCGATGACACGGTCCATCTCCTCTTGGGCGTGTGCCATGATAGACGGGCTTTTGATCATCTCCGCCATTGCCCACTCCACAATGATCGACGACGTGTCCGTGCCTGCCGTGAACATGTCCTGCAAGCATGCACGCACGGGTTTAAAATAAAACCCCAAGTGCTACTACGCGTTAAGTGTTTTCGTGTGAATGCTTGTATGTATTCAAGAGTGGACTATCTATCATGCACGGGATATCCAATATATGCGTCCACCTTTTATTGTGCCTCAGAAGACATGCAAACCAGTTTCTGTATTATGTATAACCACCTCACATATCATCGTACCTCCTTTCTCCACACATTGTGGGAGATTGCTATGTAATGTACGTTATCCAATGCTTGAGAACACTGTCCTGCCGACTGCGTGGCCCCACTGGCCCACCGCTTCCAGTACATCTCTATATCTTTTTTTTATGGGTGAAGTACATCTCTATCTTACAAATGTCTTCTTTCTTCTTTTTTATCTAAATAATTTAGATGGCTGATAATATTTTTTGAAGCATATGTTTGATTTACATTCTGAACAACTGGGTTTATTCTAAAGGAGATATCTAAAACAAGACCAATATTGAATATATTCTTGCAATCTATTTTTAAAAAAAATACAATAAAAATTTGACTATAATTTTAAATTAAAATTTTCAAGGTTCACTAACTTCCAGGGTTCACCACAATGTTTAATTGTGTTTTAAACTTTTAATGCAATTTTAACTTGGATTCTGCAAATTTATTTCTTTTATAAAATATAAATAGTATTTATCAATTTCCGTTCGAGCGTGCTACCCTATTTTCACTTTATGCGAACAACAATGTTTCATTGTATTTCAGTGTGGTTCAACCAGTTTTTGTTGGTTTTCATCAAGTAGGAGCTAAATTAAATGTCTCATATTTTTGTCCACTGGCCACATTATCTCGAGCTTGTTCCGCTGTGTGCCACAAAGTTTTTATGTCTTCCAATTGTCCTCAGACCATTTTTTTTGGGTTTTGTTCTGTTTTGGAGCGCACTATAATGTTTCATTTTGTATGAGTGTGCTACCCTGCATTTACCTTCTTCCAGTGTTCACTATAACATTTCATTGTGTTTCATCTAGTTCGGACCATTTCATCTAAATTGTCAAAGCATATTTAATATTGGGGTTTTTTCTAAGATATCATGGGGAGAAAAGTCACATGTTCAAACAGAATATTTATCTGTGATTTATTTCAAGAAAATATGGGCCTTCCAATTTATTTATTTTTTTGCGAAATGGGCCTTCCAAGTTTAAGGCTGAAAATAAAATACGTGTACTAATTAGTTGGAGAGGAGCTATGTCCATAAAACCACCACAATACAGTCTGTCATTAGCAAAAAAAACCGCCACAATATGTTTGGGTGACAAACTGCATCGAAAGCAACGTCATACGGTGGCAAAAAATACTGACGATAAATGTTAATTGCTTTGATGTCATTTCAGCGATTGCTTAGTTATATGAACGTCATACGGTGGCAAAAAATACTGACGATTCCACCAACATGGAAATATGTTTGATAAAAAAAAGAAATATGTTGCAGCAGTTTTTTCAACACTAGCCAGCTGTTGAGAACAAGAAGTGTAGGCGGGGTCGGGTGGGAGCTTACAGTGATGAGGCCCTTGATGTTGACCTCAGTGATGATCTCGCCCCCCTCCTCGTCGTTGATGGCACGGAGCTTGTCCACGAAGTCCAGGCGGCCCTCCCGGAGACGGTCCTCGGCCGTCGCGGCGTGCTCCGCCAGCAACTTGGTGACGAGCCCGTCGAACTGGATATGGATCCGGCGCAGCTTGGCCTGCACGCCTTGCAGGTCCAGCCACGACAGCGCCGGCACGAAGTCGCTGATGTTGAAGAGCCCCGTGCCGGTGAGGAGCGACACGATCATCTCCTTGTAGGTGTTGGACTCGTCACCCTGCGTGTCGAACACCCGCTTGCTCACGGTGATCCTTCCCACGATGTTGGCAAGCGCGCACACGAGCATCTCTGGCACGACGACGGGTCGCTCGGCTTCCGCGGCCTCCAGGACGGCACGCAGGGTGCACCCGGCCTCGTCGCGGCGCACGGCCGCCCAGTCAGCCACCGCGCGCGCCCCGAGAAGGTGCACACTCGACAGCTTCCGCATCAGCTTCCACTTGGGCCCGTAGTTGGCGAACACCATGTTCTGGCACCCGTACGACATGTCCTCCGCGCTGGCCACCGCCGGCCGGTTCGCGAACCGCTCGTCCAGCGCCTTCAAGAACGTCCGTGCGGCCGAGGGCGACGAGGCCACCACCACGCCGCAGGTACCCATCCTCAGGTACATGACCGGACCATACTTGCGCGCCAGCGTCAAGAGACCGGAGTGAGGGGCCGGGCCGATCAGCGGCAGCGCGCCGAGAACAGGGACGCCACGAGGTCCCGGTGGAAGCCGGCGGCCGGAGGCCGAGTTGGGGTTCAGGGAGCGGAGCGCTAGATGGAGTAAGAGGCACATGAAGGTGCAGCATATCACGAACGGGTCGGTGCACACAGCGGCGAGCTGCATGGTGGCGCGCGCTGTGTGAAGAGGAATGAATGTGGTAGAGCTCGCGGTTTGATCGCTAGCTAGGGGAGTATCTGTCTATCTATTTATATATGTATCTATCTATTTATCTAACCTCTATACCTCAGTCAATCTATCTATCTGTCTATACCTCTCTCTCTCTATATATATATACCTATATTAATTAGGCACTCCTTAGAAATTCCAACGTTAATTAGAATTTACTAGTCGTACATCTACAATGAGACCGAGTTATTACTGTGTAGATTAATCTTCATAGAAAAGAAAAGAAAACCCACAAACCGACCCACAGGCTGTCAATTCTGGTAGTTTGGATGAATATATGAGTAGAAAGCCCACCATCTTGAAGCCGAAAAAATGGCCCAAAAGGCTCTCACGGATGTAAAAAAACCAGCCACGTTAAGCAGTCATACTGCCTCTCTCTCTCACGTCTCTCTCTTATTCTGTCCTGTTGCAATCGGATTCTCCTATTTCTCTTCCATAAGATATGTTTCTCTTTCGGATTGGAGGAATCTTTCAAAGAAAAGTCTATCCATCAGATTAACAAAAAATACTGGCGTTAGAGACATATCTCCAAGCCCAATCTCCTGATCCAACCTGATGCTCGCAATATCTCGGAGCCCAATCTGCTTTCTAACTATTGCTCTGCTTTTCGCAGAAAGGCCCACACATGCCCTCTCTTCACGTCGCCGCCGCCGCACAGTTGGAGCCTGATCTATCGATGTCATGCTAGCTATCATGTACCAGGTCGATATTTGTCTCCTAGATCAGCCGTAAGTCCGCCAACCATGTTGATGCACGAGACCGCCAGCGCCGCTGCTGCCAGTAGCCCAATTAAGTTGCACATGCCACAAGTGCAGCCACTGCTATCACCGTGATTAGGCAGATCAGTTTTACTTATAGCAAAGGCACTTTGTTTATCAAATTTGCATCTCATGTAGTTTAGGTTTGTGGCCGATCAGTTATCTTCTTAATAACTGATGAATTGCTAATTCACGGCCTACTGGCACCTTTTAATATTCTCTTACTTTCATACAGGTGTTTATGGGCAATCTGCTATATCTTTAACAAGTCACGCAAAGTTCAAGAGAATTTTTGCAGCAGCCTTTAGTTAATTCTAGGTAATCACTTTTATTCTGATTGTATGTTTAGGCATCTTTTAAGCAGAGCCATGTTTCATGGTAGCTCCTACTGATTTTCTCTTTCATAAAAGATCGAACAATCAATAGCTAGAGAACGTCCTTTTATTCTATGGATAATACACACGTACACGCTCGATCAATTCAAGAATTAACTATATATAATTATATATACATATAGATAGGCATCAAATACAGATTTTGTTTTTGTACTTTCATGATTCATCAAATACAGAATTCACTCTATACAAATTCTATCTACCACCGGTGGTAGTTACCACCACTTGAGTTTTGTATGTTGTATGCAGTATTTATCAAACCGTAGAGTATATATGCATAGTATGTAGTATATAAAAAAGTTTAGGTAGTATATATACTAGTTTTTAGGTAGTATGCATCATATTCTGAGTATGCTCTTTTTACGTACAAATATATATGTATTTCTCAAATATAATAAAAATTGTGGGCCAACTTGCTATTTTTTGATGTAACTCACTTTGGAATATGTTATATAAAATATATGAACATATTTATAATGATAAATTAGTATATATAACACTATATGGTAGTATATGAGACATATGAAGTACCTACATCTGGGTGGTACGATGAATTTTATATATATATATATATATATATATATATATATATATATATATAGTGTTACTATTCATCACCCAGGGTGCAGAATAAGTTATTTTTCACCCGAGGTAATCTTACGATCATTTCATAATTAAATTACGTTTCAAATTCAAATAGTTACATTCCTATTGATTCACTACGTAAAATTTCACATAGGAAAATAAAAATATAGGTCATAAGACAAGAAAATTTGCAGTTTATGTGTATTTTAGACTATGTCTTTACGTTTGTAATTTTACATAACATAAAATATTTTTTACGACGATTTTATATTTTCTTACGGTCCTTTTTTGCGTCGGAAATAAGACAAAACTTACGAAATGTAAAATTACGGTGCATTGATGATAAAATAGAGGGGGTGAAGAATAACTATTCCTCACCCAGGGTGACGAATAGCGCGACCCACCCACACAAAAGCACACGAGCGTTGCTTCCTTTTTTTTAAATGTGCAGCATGGACTGTATGACAGGATCCCAATCAAGGTTGGTTAGCGCACGTGTGGTACATCATCAGTCGACTCTTTCATACATGTAGCGTAAATCAGATCTTCCTAGTGTGGAAAAAAATGCCTGTGTTGTGCTACAGTCCGCACCTGTCGCCAAGAGCATGTTGTAGGAGAAATTTCTCCTTTTATTCCATTTGATTCAACATGTGTCCATGCTGTTAGCTTAGTGAACATTTTTTAGCTTCTTGAGATTTTATTTTATAAGGATTGTTTTCAGACTTTAATACGGTTGTTTATCCAAAAACGGCTGCTAAGAGTATATAATTGGCGGTGTACCTTACTATAAATAAAAATAGTCTTTCAAATATACTACCCTTTCACAGAAATATTGGAATTGCCATTTGGGCTAGAAAACTTCTAGCGTAGATGATACTAATTCTACCCTTGTTGTGATCATATATTTTATAGTTATGTTGGTTAATCAACAACTCTAATTCTTCGAGCATGTCATGTAGGGCGCGTCCGGCCTCGTAGCGGTGCAGGCTCGCCCAGTCTGCGACTGCGCGCGCCCCGAGAAGGTGCATGTTCGACAGCTTCCGCATCAGCTTCCACTTGGGCCCGTAGTTGGCGAACACCATGTTCCCGAACCCGTACGAGACGTCCTCCCCGCTGGCCACCGGCGGCCCGTTCGCGAACCGCTCGTCTAGCGCCTTCAGGAACGTCCGTGCGGCCGAGGGCGACGACGCCACCACCACACCGCAGGTACCCATCCTCAGGTACATGATGGGACCATACTTGCGTGCCAGCGCCGCGAGACCGGAGTGAGGGGCCGGGCCGACTAGCGGCAGCGCGCCGAGGAGGGTGACGCCAGGAGGTCTTGGTGGAAGCCGGCGGCCGGAGGCGGAGTTGGGGTTCAGGGATCGTAGCGCTAGATGGAGTAAGAGGCACAGGAAGGTGCATCATATGACGAACGGGTCAGTGCACAGAGCGGCGAGCTGCATGGCGGCGCGCGCTGTGTGAAGAGGAATGAACATGCTAGAGCTCGCGGTTTGTTCACTAGCTAGCGAAGTACTATTTCGTAATGTTATGTACGGATCCACTTATGTATGTCTTTCTTTTCTGAGATTATGCATGCCAAATGTCAATGTTGAGGGACAAGTGGACAACCTAGCATCTATCTATTATATACTAACTAGTAAAAAGGTCCGTGCGTTGTAACGGGACAAAAAAAATCCTCTCATACCTCTACCCGTGTCAGTTGGACAAACTGTGCATGGCCGATTGGTGGGTTACGAGATCGAACCCTGCCATCGGCTATTTTATTTTTTGCCAACTCTTCGGACGTAGGCCGCAGTGCGCCGTCAGGTGAGCTTCTTTCATTGGGCCAAAACGGGTGGCAAGTAACAAAACCAAATAGTGTACATGAAATTAATCGAAGCGGGACCAAATAAAGCAGGACGAAATCAAGAATATCACCTCCCTTTAATAGTAGGTATAGATATAGATATAGATTATTAAGACAAAAGACAAATAAGGCATCATGTTCGTCCACACAGATTTAATTATCAAGACCGTTAATTTCTCAATATAAACGGCTCAGATTTAAAGATATTACGTCACATATAAATACTATGTACGTGCATATACGATGCATCTACGATGGAATTTGTACAATCACCATCATATAGAAGGACACATACAAGCTTGAGACTAGGCAACCAATACAAAAAAATCCAATCTCATGTACGTGTACTAATAGGATAGTAGCCACTTACTGGGGAAAAAAACCGGAACTAAGAAAAGAGCAACAAATCTTCCGTACGTACGTGCGTGCGTCGCCAACAGGAGTCCGCTTTGCATAGGAATTATCTTTTTTTTAGTTGGGTTCACATAGGAATTCTATATGGCCCTAATACAAGTCATGTCATCCAGATTGGAATTTTCAAAAAGAGCAATATAATCTTCCGTACGTGTGCATAGCTAACAGGAGAGTTGTCCTATTCAGAATAAATTTTTTTTAAAACTATACATGCGCAGATACTCATACGTACACACATACACTTGCTTCTATGAACACACTACACACACTTTACCACTAAGAGAACCTCCAAGAAACTGAGCTGACACATCATTTTAAAATTGTCGAAGTTGCCACAAACATCTTTGTAGTCCATGGAAAAGTCTCCTCCCACTGATTGTGCAATGCTAGCAGAACGAAAATAAATCCAGAAAAATACGACCACCAGTGCGCCAAAAGAGTTTTCAATCATATAATTTTGAAGTAACAAATTTTTTTAGTCTAATTTATAGCAGCGCATACTATAATTTAACTTTGATAATAGATTATACAAATTCAAATTGTTTATATGTGACAAATAAATATACCATTAAATTCTTATTCGGCAAAAGTTCTTAGTGGTATTAATTTGAAGTCATAGAAAACAAACAAAGTATACATTTAGTCTAATTTACGGTCAAGGTTGTATTTTAGAATGGGTGCACGAGGGAGTAAGAAATTTAAAGCAACAATCAGGTGATGTTATAGGAAACCAGACAGACGTCGTTCCCTATTGCACACTATGATATCACCAATGATGCCAGCAAATCTATACTTTTTTATTTGAAGATATGTATTCTATAATATCTATTATCTAACTGATAAATGTAATCTCAATTACCTAAATGATAAATACATGTGTAACAACAATGTGTTCCGGGATATCTTCTAAGCAGAATTCCAAGCGCATATTCTACTTCATCATAGACAAAAATGCTTTGAAAAATTATATCTTCCCCTAGATGGAAGTGACCTATATCGCCAAGGAAAAGGAAAATACTAAGGGTTGTGTGAGAGTAAAACGGGATTCATACAAGTACAGCCTATAGCCCAATAACAGTAGCATCAAGATGTTCATGGTTTGACTTGAGTACCGCATCCATGCCTTGGCAGTTAGGGTATGCCAAAACGACCAGTTGAACAGAATTCATAATAAGATACGGGTTTCAATGTGAATTTGCTCTGTAGTGATCAGTGACAAGATCGAACACATCCACCACCAAGTAGAGGCGACGAGACAAGCGCGTCAGGCAGCGAAGTCAGCCAATTTGGCAAAAGGAATCATTATGGAAGCAAAAAGATTTCATCTTGCTGCTTCACACAAGCAACAAGGTTTGAGCTGAGATGGGCTAACTGCAAAAATAAAAATAATTTGGAATTTCAAAATATGTGTATTGTAAAAGAATTATCTAATGAAGCGTAATCATTTTGTTATTTCTTGTATGACCAAGGAAAAGTTATTTACAGGTCCACTACAAAAGGACCACGGAATATCAACACTTGATTTGTACAAGTATTACAATTTGACGATGTTTCCATCGGATGGCAACTAATGTATGAAATAATGTTCTTAAGCTGATTGTTATAGTATAAATATATCCAATAGCGATAATAGTAATTCAAATAGAATTAAAGTTTACCTCGCCAAGGAATAGTAGTCAAACATGTACAGATACATATATGGAAAAGCATATACATTCCATCTGATATCTAGCTACACAAATGCACATGAGGATTTTACATGAAGTATGCAAATAATCACTTCAAGACCTCTTTCCAGCAATCTGACAAAAAGAAGCTCTATCTATTACATCATTCTATCTATAACATACATTTTCTATGGTGCTATAATGGAAAATCTCATTGAAGTCATATAAAAATCTAATTTGAAATGTATACCAAACAATGAAAAATCGATATGTGCAAATGTGGTGGCCGCCCTCAGATATATCCCTTTTTTAGAAAAAGTAACTACATACACTTTCGTGTATGATTTGGTATAGAGTAAAAATTAAATTAAAAATCCGGAATTAACTTATTATAAACATTAGTGGTTGGTTTTATTGAATACAAACGTATTTTGTACTAAAATTCCAAAAAAGAAGAATAAACCTGTCATGAATACACATCGGACTTGGCACAATCAAACAGATACAAGAATAAATAAAATATAGGGCTACTACACTACCATAGAGATGGGCCTCTCAACTACAAATGGGGGATATGCTCAGTAAATTACTACGAATCAGAATTAGACTTCACATCATGAATGAACTTTGCATCATGAACGAACTTTACAACATTTTCCTTGTTTTTGAAGAAATTAATAGAACATCATTGTCCAAAAATCAATAGGAAAATTTCCGGATAAAACAACACATACATACTTAGCAAATGTGGCCACAAAAAGGAGTCTCTGAATCATAACAAAACATGCACACACAATTTTAAAAATCACAAGAATATGAAATGATTATTTAAAAACACAAAAATATTATAATAAAAATAGTTTAAAATGAATATAAGTTGTAGATAAAATCTCTAGCCACAAAAATGCGTGGGTCACCGCTAGTTTTAACTACACTAATAAAATGTCGAAGATCTACAAATACAACAATGAGAACAAACACAACTAAAATCAACATTAACTAAGAGAAGTGAGGTGTGCTTACCGGGCCGGAGTCGGACGGCGGGCTCGACGAGGCCGAGGTCGATGGTGGAGGCATCCGTGGACGGCGAGTTCGATGGAGACGAGGTCGACGTTGGATGCGGAGGAAGGCGTGGGCGACGGTCGCGGGGAAGTAGTTCGAGGATGTAGCATTGCACAGCAACGCCGACGAACTTCGAGGTAGGGATGAATGGCGCGGGTGACGGGTAAGGATGGGTCCTCAACGCCATTCGAGGCGACGGACCGTGACCTCGCTGGTGGCAACGGACGACTCCACAATGCAGGCGACGGCGAGACAAAGGGGAAAAAGAGATGTTTGCGTTTGGGATGACACTACACCACAACCCTTGATTGGGGCCAATTAACTACAGGGAGAAATACCATCATAAAGGAAAACCATCTGCCCAGGATTATTCTACTGCCGGCAGAAGTAACCAATGGCAGATGAACTGTCGGCTGAAGTCAAACAACAAGGGCATTCAAACTAACGACAAAGATACCCGTTTCCCGGGACACAATATGTACTGGCACACCTAAACTATGGCATATTATTTGGTGGGGACTACCTGTGGGGCCAAACCAAAATATTATTGGCCTAGGCGCTGGATAGCATGGGAGAGCACACGTGATGCGATTTTTTCGCTCCAAATGAGCAAAATCCCCAAACTCCAAGTCAGACCGAAATCCCGAAACCGACCACCCTCACCTAGCCTCCTCCTCGAGCACACTCCACTGCCGCCGCTGCTGCCCACCCTGCGTGGTTGTCGACCGCCCTCCGTCACACTCTAGTGCCAGCTTCCTCCTCGACCACGCCGCTGACCACCATTCGCCACACCAAATGCTACTCCACCCGGACCATGCCGCTGAGCACCCTCCGCCACCCCAACCACCATTAGCCGGACCTCTAGCAACGCCCAAGAAACACTAACTAAAACACAAAAACACAATCATAACAGTAGTATATTGTGTGCACACTCAAAAAATAAAATGAGAACCATTGGATTGTCTCCCAACAAGCCCAACAAGCACTTTCTTTATAGCCATTAAGATAGGCTTCAAATTTTATTGAAGCTCCCACAAAAGATAATAATTGGAACATAAAGAAAGCATCATGTTGCATGTCAAAAACACATTTAAGTATAACATACTTCCTATGCATAGCCATTTTATAAGCAAACAAATTATGGAGACAAGAAATATCTAGCATATGCAAGGAGGAAGAAAAAAACATTGACGATCTCAACATGAAAATTTCTACAACCATATTTCCTCTATCATAATAATTACATGTAAGATCATAATAAAATTTAACAATATAACTATTACATGAAATTTTATCTTCCTGGCCCACATGCATAAAAGTCTTATAATCTTCTAGAATAGTGGGTTTAACATCAACTAAAGTCATGACCTCTCCAAACCCACATTTATCAAAATTTTCATAAGATTGAATATTCTCCAAATATGTGGGAGTCTTTCTACCAAAAGTCGACACTCTTCCAAACCCACTTTCAATAATCAATAAAATATTCATCATGGAGCTTAAATAAATTTTCAAGATCATAAGAAGCATTATCGCCCCAATCATGATCATTACAATAAATAGTGGACATAACAAAATCATCATCCCCATGCTTGTAGCTTTGCATATCATTTGCACACCTGGAATTTGTAAAATTTATAATAACATTACTGCAATCATGCTTTTCTTTCAAGGAGCTATCAAGTGTGGGTGCAATAGCAATAATTTCATTTTTAACATAAGAAACTGCAGCAACTTCATCTCCATAAGCATCATTAATATTGGCATCATGGCCATAAGAATAGCAAGCATCACGTTCATAAAAAATGGATATTTTAATCAAATCAATGGGATCATAATTATGTATAGTTTCCTGCATATCATTATTCTCTTCCAAAGGAGCAGACATTCTCTCCATAAATGCATTAACATTGGCATTAGAAGCATAGTTTTCATAACAATATTTGAGTATGGAAATTATTTCAGATTTGTGGAGAGTAGCATCATACATTTTAATCAAAGAAGAAACTTTAATAAGCACCCTTAAATGAAACAAATTCTTCAATGTGTTCAATATCACAGTAAATATAAACACGCTTGGCATAGGAAGATAAGATTTCATTATCATTAAACTCACATAGGTAGGGAAGGTGTTTTTTAGGGTTCTCAGAACAACAAGTAAAATCATATATTACACAAAGATTCCAAGCATAGCATAGCATAGCAATCAATTTATTTGATTCCATAAGAGTTTCCCTATTTGAGACAAATGGTAAAGCACAAAATAAGCATACTCATCTAATGATTTCCCCTCAACTAAACTAGTTGGACTTTCAGCACGAGCACAAATGGATCGAAGATGATCGAAGTAGAAAACTTTAAGTGAATCAATAGTCATCCTAAATTTTGTTTTCATTTTCTGTTTTTTAGTGTTCACATGAAGGCAAAAAAAACAACCAAGCAAGCAAACTAGCAAACAAAAAATTGTGTTTTTGTAAAAAATGTTTTAGAAGTGAAGGAGATGAAAACGAGAGGTGAATGGCCACTAAAAGGCAAATGAAAGAAAGAGCATGCAGATGATAGTTTATGCGAACGTACTTGATAGGTTTTGGTGATGTCTCTCCAGCAACTGCGCCAAAAATTCTTCATGCTACTTGTGAGCTGCATTTTAATTTCCTTGAAGAGGAGAGGTGAAGGAAATATGCCCTAGATGCAATAATAAAGTTGTTATTAATATTTCCTTATATCATGATAAATGTTTATTATTCATGCTAGAATTGTATTAACTGGAAACTTGATGCATGTGTGAATACATAGAGAAACAGAGTGTCCCTAGTATGCATCTACTTGATTGGCTTGTTAATCAAAGATGGTTAAGTTTCCTAGACATAGACATGTGTTTTCATTTGATGAACGGGATCAAATCATTGGAGAATGATGTGATGGACAAGACCCATCCGTTAGCTTAGCACTATGATCGTTTAGTTTGTTGCTATTGCTTTCTTCATGACTTATACATGTTCCTATGACTATGAGATTATGCAACTCCCGAATACCGGAGGAACACTTAGTGTTCTATCAAACGTCACAACATAACTGGGGATTATAAAGATGCTCTACAGGTGTCTCCAATGGTGTTCGTTGAGTTGGCATAGATCGAGATTAGGATTTGTCACTCCGATAGTCGGAGAGGTATCTCTGGGCCCTCTTGGTAATGCACAACACTATAAGCCTTGCAAGCAATGTGACTAATAAGTTAGTTGCGGGATGTTGCATTACGGAACGAGTAAAGAGACTTGCTGGTAATGAGATTGAACTAGGTATGATGATACCGACGATCGAATCTCGGGAAAGTAACATACCGATGACAAAAGGAACAACGTATGTTGTTACCTGGTTCGACCGATAAAGATCTTCGTAGAATATGTATGAGCCAATATGGGCATCCAGGTTCCACTATTGGTTATTGACCAGAGAGATGTCTCGGTCATGTCTACATAGTTCTCAAACCTGTAGGGTCCGCACGCTTAACGTTTGTTGACGATATAGTATTATATGAGTTATGTATGTTGGTGACCGAATGTTGTTGGGAGTCCCGGATGAGATCACGGACATGACGAGGAACTCCGGAATGGTCCGGATATAAAGATTGATATATGGGATAATAGTGTTTGGTCTCCGGAAGGGGTTCCGGATGTTTCCCGAGAACACTTTATTTGGGCCAAAGGGGAAAGCCCACAAGGTTTTTGGAAAGCGCAAAAGGAAGTTTTGTGGAGTCCAGGGGCCAGACGCCAGGTCCCTGGTGTCTGGGTACAGACGCCAGGAACCCTGGTGTGTGGCCCTGGAGTCCAAGAAGGACTCTTGCCTTTCGGATGAAACCGACTTTGTGGAGGCTTTTACTCCAAGTTTAGACCCCAAGGCTCAACATATAAATAGAGGGGTAGCGCTAGCACCCAAGACACATCAAGAAACACGAAGCTGTGTGCCGGCAACCCCGTCCCCTCTAGTCTATCCTCCTTCATAGTTTTTCACCAACATCGTCACCACGCCGTCGTGCTGCCGGAACTCATCTACTACTTCGCCCCTCTTGCTGGATCAAGAAGGCGAGGACGTCATCGAGATGAACCTGTGCTAAACGCGGAGGTGCCGTACGTTCCGTACTTGATCGGGGCGGATCGTGAAGGTGTACAACTGCATCAACCACGTTTATAAACGCTTCCACTTTTGGTCTACGAGGGTACGTAGACACACTCTCCCCTCTCGTTGCTATGCATCTCCTAGATAGATCTTGCGTGATCGTAGGAATTTTTTTGAAATACTGCGTTCCCCAAAAGTGGCATCCGAGCCAGGCCTATACGTAGATGTTATATGCACGAGTAGAACACAAAGGAGTTGTGGGCATGCGTATATACATATTGCTTGCCGTCACTAGTTGTTTCTTGATTCGGCGGTATTGTTGGATGAAGTGGCCCGGACCGACATTAAATGACCGCATTCATGAGACTGGTTCCACCGACGTGCTTTGCACACAGGTGGATGGCGGGTGTCAGTTTCTCCAACTTTAATTGAATCGGATTCAATGAACAGGGTTCTTTCTGAAGATCAAAAAGCAATCACTATACCGCGTTGTGGTTTTTGATGCGTAGGTAAGAACGGTTCTTACTAAGCCCGTAGAAGCCACGTAAAACTTGCAACAACGAAGTAGAGGACTTCTAACTTGTTTCTGCAGGGCATGTTGTGATGTGATATGGTCAAGACGTGATTTTATAAATTGTTGTATGAGATGATCATGTTTTGTAACACGGTTATCGGCAACTGGCAGGAGCCATATGGTTGTAGCTTTATTGTATGAAATGCAATCGCCATGTAATTGCTTTAATTTATCACTAAGCTGTAGCGATAGTCGTGGAAGCAATAGTTGGCGAGATGACAACAATGGTACGATGGAGATCAAGGTGTCATGCCGGTGTCGATGGTGATCATGACAGTGCTTTGGAGATGGAGATCAAAGGCACAAGATGATGATGGCCATATCATATCACTAATATTGATTGCATGTGATGTTTATCTTTTAGGCATCTTATTTTGCTTAGTACGATGGTAGCATTATGAGATGATCCCTTACTAAAATTTCAAGGTATAAGTGTTCTCCTTGAGTATGCACCGTTGCGACAGTTCTTCATGCTGAGACATCACGTGATGATCGGGTGTGATAAGCTCTACATTCACATACAACAGGTGCAAGCCAGTTTTGCACGTGCAGAATACTCGGGTTAAACTTGACGAGCCTAGCATATGCAGATATGGCCTCGGAACACTGAGACCAAAAGGTCTAGCGTGAATTATATAGTAGATATGATCAACATAGTGATGTTCACCATTGAAAACTACTCCATCTCACGTGATGATCGGACATGGTTTAGTTGATATGGATCACGTGATCGTTTAGATGACTAGAGGGATGTCTATCTAAGTGGGGAGTTCTTAAGTAATATGATTAATTGAACTTAAATTTATCATGAACTTAGTCCTGATAGTATTTGCATATCTATGTAGTAGATCAATTGCTCACATATAGCTTCCCCGTTTTATTTATGATATGTTCCTAGAGAAAACTATTTTGAAAGATGTTAGTAGCAATGATGCGGACTAGCTCCGTGATCTGAGGATTATCCTCATTGCTGCACAGAAGAATTATGTCCTTGATGCACCGCTAGGTGACGGACCTATTGCAATAGCAGATGTAGACGTTATGAATGTGTGGCAAGCTCGGTATGATGACTACTTGATAGTTTAGTGCGCCATGCTTTACGGCTTAGAACTGGGACTTCAAAGACGTTTTGAATGCCATGGAGCATATAATATGTTCCAAGAGCTGAAATTGGTATTTCACACTCATGCCCGAGTCGAGAGGTATGAGACCTCTAACAAGTACTTTGCCTACAAGATGGAGGAGAATAGCTCATCTAGTGAGCATGTGCTCAGAATGTCTAAGTACTACAATCACATGAATCAAGTGGGAGTTAATCTTCCAGATAAGATAGTGATTGACACAGTTCTCTAGTCACTATCACCAAGTTACTAGAACTTCGTGATGAACTATAATACGCAAGGGATAACAAAACGATTCCCAAGCTCTCCGCGATGCTGAAATTGGTGAAGGTAGAAATCAAGAAAAAACATCAAGTGTTGATGGTTGACAAGACCACTGGTTTCAAGTAAAAGGGCAATGGAAAGAAAGGGAACTTCAAGAAGAATGGCAAGCAAGTTGCCACTCCCGTGAAGAAGGCCAAAGCTAGACCTAAGCCTGAAACTGAGTGCTTCTACTGCAAAGGGAATGGTCACTGAAGCGGAACTACCCCAAATACTTGGCGGATAAGAAGGGTGGCAAAGTGAAAGGTATATTTGATATACATGTTATTGATGTGTACTTTACTAGTGTTCACAGTAGCCCCTAGGTATTTGATACTGGTTCAGTTGCTATGATTAGTAACTTGAAATAGGAGTTACAAAATGAACAGAGACTAGTTGAGGGCGAGGTGACGATGTGTGTTGGAAGTGATTCCAAGGTTGATAAGATCACCATCGCATACTCCCTCTACCTTCGAGATTAGTATTGGAACTAAATAAATGTTATTTGGTGATTGCGTTGAGCATAAATATGATTGGATCATGTTTATTGTGATATGGTTATTCATTTAAGTCAAAGAATAATTGTTGTTCTGTTTACATGAATAAAACCTTCTATGGTCTTACATCCAATGTAAATGGTTTACTGAATCTTGATCACAGTGATACACATATTCATAATATTGAAACCAAAAATGCAAAGTTAATAATGATAGTGCAACTTATTTTTGGCACTGCCGTTTAGGTCATATTGGTGTAAAGCGCATGAAGAAACTCCATGCTGATGGGCTTTTGGAATCACTTGATTATGAATCACTTGATGCTTGCAAACCATGCCTCAAGGGCAAGATGACTAAGACTCCATTCTCCGGAACAATGGAGCAAGCAACTGACTTATTGGAAATAATACATACTGAAGTGATGTATGCGATCCATGAGTGTTCAGGCTCGCGGCGGGTGTCGTCATTTTCTGACATTCACAGATGATTTGAGCAGATATGGGTATATCTACTTGATGAAATATAAGTCTAAAACATTTGAAAAGTTCAAAGAATTTCAGAGAGAAGTGAAAATTCATCGTAACAACGAAATAAAGTTTCTACGATCTGATCGTGGAGACGAATATTTGAGTTACAAGTTTGGTCTTCATTTGAAACGATGTGGAATAGTGAAACACCACAGTGTAATGGTGTGTTCGAACGTCATAACCATACTTTATTAGATATGGTGCGATCTATGATGTCTCTTACCGATTTATCACTATTGTTTTGGGGTTATGCATTAGAGACAGGTGCATTGGCACCATCTAAATCCGTTGAGACGACACCATATGAACTGTGGTTTAGCAATAAACCTAAGATGTCGTTTCTTAAAGTTTGGGGCTATGATGCTTATGTGAAAAAGTTTTAACCTGATAAGCTCGAACCCAAATCGGAGAAATGCGTCTTCATAGGATACCCAAAGGAAACTATTGGGTACACCTTCTATCACATATCCGAAGGCAAGATATTCGTTGCTAAGAATGGATCCTTTCTAGAGAAGAAGTTTGTCTCAAAAGAAGTGAGTGGGTGGAATGTAGAACTTGATGAGGTAATTGTACCTTCTCCCGAGTTGGAAAGTAGTTCATCGCAGAAATCAGTTCTGGTGATTCCTACGCCAATTAGTGAGGAAGCTAATGATGATGATCGTGAAACTTCAGATCAAGTTACTACCGGACCTCGTAGGTCAACCAGAGTATGGTCCGCACCAGAGTGCTATGGTAATCCTTTCTGGATGTCATGTTACTAGACCATGACGAACCTATGAACTATGAGGAAGCGATGATGAGCCCAGATTCCGCAAAATGGCTTGAGGCCGTGAAATCTGAGATGGAATCCATTTATGAGAACAAAGTGTGGACTTTGGTTGACTTTCCCATTGAGAATAAATGGATCTTCAAGAGGAAGACAGATGCTGATAGTAGTATTACTATATACAAAGCTCGAATTGTCGCAAAAGGTTTTCAACAAGTTCAAGATGTTGACTACGATGAGTTTTCTCACTCGTCGCGATGCTTAAGTCTATCCGAATCAAGTTAGGAATTGACACATTTTATGAAATCTGGCAAATGGATGTCAAAACTGCATTCGTTAATGGATTTATTAAAGAAGAGTTGTATATGATGCAACAAGAAGGTTTTGACAACCCTAAAGGTCCTAACAAAAGTGTGCAAGCTCCAGTGATCCATCTATGGACTGGTGCAACCATCTCGGAGTTGGAATATATGCTTTGATAAAGTGATCAAAGAATATGGTTTTATATAGACTTGCGGTGAAGCCTATATTTACAAGAAAGTGAGTGGGAGCACTACAACCTCTCTGATAAGCATATGTGAATGACATATTGTTGATCAGAAATGATGTAGAATTTTATGGAAAGCATAAAGGAGTGTTTGAAAGGAGTTTTTCAAAGAAAGACCTCGGTGAAGCTACTTACATATTGAGCATCAAGATCTATAGAGATAGATCAAGATGGTTGCTATATTTTTCAATGAGTACATACCCCTACAAGATTTTGAAGTAGTTCAAAATGGAATAGTCAAAGAAGGAGTTCTTGCCTGAAGTTGAGTAAAGACTCAAAACCCGACCATGGCAGAAAATAGAAAGAGAATGAAAAATCATTCCCTATGCCTCAGCCATAGGTTCTATAAAGTATGCTATGCTGTGTACCAGAACTATTGTGTACCTCACCAAGAGTTTGGCAAGAGGGTACAATAGTAATCCAGGAGTGGATCACTGGACATCGGTCAAAATTATCCTTAGTGGAATAATGGTATGTTTCTTGGTTATGGAGGTGACAAAAAGTTTGACGTAAAGAGTGTTGACACCAATCTGGATGACTCTAAGTCTCAATCTGGATACATATTAAAAGTGGGAGCAATTAGCTAGAGTAGGTCCTTGCAGAGCATTGTAGACATAGAAAAATTTGCAAAATACATACGGCTCTAAATGTGGCAGACCCGTTGACTAAATTTCTCTCACAAGCAAAACGTGATCACTCTTTGGGTGTTAATCACATAGCGATGTGAACTAGATTATTGACTCTAGTAAACCCTTTGTGTATTAGTCACATGGAGATGTGATGTGAACTATTGGTGTTAAATCACATGACAATGTGAAGTAGATTATTGACTCTACTGCAAGTGGGAGACTGAAGGAAATATGCCCTAGAGGCAATAATAAAGTTGTTATTAATATTTCCTTATATCATGATAAATGTTTGTTATTCATGCTAGAATTGTATTCACCGGAAACTTGATACATGTGTGAATACATAGACAAACAGAGTGTCCCTAGTATGCCTCTACTTGACTGGCTCGTTAATCAAAGATGGTTAAATTTCCTAGCCATAGACATGTGTTGTCATTTGATGAACGGGATCACATCATTAGAGAATGATGTGATGGACAAGACCCATCCATTAGCTTAGCAGTATGATCGTTTAGTTTGTTGCTATTTCTTTCTTCATGACTTATACATGTTCCTATGGCTGTGAGATTATGCAACCCCCGAATACCGGAGGAACACTTAGTGTGCTATCAAACGTCACAACATTACTGGGTGATTATAAAGATGCTCTACAGGTGTCTCCGATGGTGTTTGTTGAGTTGGCATAGATCGAGATTAGGATTTTTCACTCCGACAGTCGGAGAGGTATCTCTGGGCCCTCTCGGTAATGCACATCACTATAAGCCTTGCAAGCAATGTGACTAATAAGTTAGTTGTGGGAGGTTGCATTACGGAATGAGTAAAGAGACTTGCCAGTAACAATATTGAACTAGGTATGATGATACCTACGATCGAATCTCGGGCAAGTAACATATACCGATGACAAAGGGAACAACGTATGTTGTTATGCGGTTCGACCGATAAATATGTTCATATAATAGGTAGGAGCCAATATGGGCATCCAGGTTCTGCTATTGGTTATTGACCAGAGAGATGTCTCGGTCATGTCTACGTAGTTCTCGAACCCATACGGTCCACACGTTAAACGTTTGTTCACGATATAGTATTATATGAGTTATGTATGTTGGTGACCGAATGTTGTTCGGAGTCCCGGATGAGATCACGGACATGACGAGGAACTCCGGAATGGTCCAGATATAAAGATTGATATATGGGATAATAGTGTTTGGTCTCGGGAAGGGGTTTCGGATGTTTCCCGAAATATTTGGGTACGAGAACACTTTATTTGGGCCAAAGGGGAAAGCCCACAAGGTTTTTGGAAAGCGCAAAAGGAAGTTTTGCGGAGTCTAGGGGCCAGACGCTAGAGTCTCTGGCATCTAGGTCCAGACGCCAGGAACCCTGGCGTCTGGCCCTGGAGTCCGAGAAGGACTCTTGCCTTTCGTGTGAAATCGACTTTGTGGAGGCTTTTAGTCCAAGTTTCGACCCCAAGGCTAAACATATGAACAGAGGGGTAGGGCTAGCACCCAAGACACATCAAGAAACACCAAGCCATGTGTCGGCAACCCCGTCCCCTCTAGTTGATCCTCCGTCATAGTTTTTGTAGTGCTTAGGAGAAGCCCTGCGGAGATTGTTCTTCAGCAACACCGTCACCACGCTGTCGTGCTGCCAGAACTCATCTACTACTTCGCCCCTCTTGCTGGATCAAGAAGGCGAGGACATCATCGAGCTGAACGTGTGCTGAACATGGAGGTGCCGTACGTTTGGTACTTGGTCGGGACGGATCGTGAAGGTGTACGACTGCATCAACCGCGTTGATAAACGCTTCCGCTTTCGGTCTACGAGGGTACGTAGACACACTCTCCACTCCCGTTGCTATGCATCTCCTAGATAGGTCTTGTGTGATCGTAGGAATTTTTTTGAAATACCGCGTTCCCCAACAAGAGCATGATACAGTATAGTAGTGATAAGTATTCCCCTCAGTTCAGAATCAAGGTTACCAATCCAGTAGGTGTAGCAACCCGACCTCAAACGGTCAAGTCTCTGTGCTTAAGTGTCATCCCTGGATCGGTAATGCTGACACACACAGTACTCAAGGATTTATAGAAGAGTAGCAATCGCACACTTATTACATCGAATGTCTCCAAAGAGAACTTATTACAATAATATGGCTTAAGGCCATCTAATATGATAACAACGGAAGGCTTGGAAGATAAAGTGAGTCCATCAACTCCAACGGCATAGCTGAGCTGCACGACAACGACCTAACGAACCATACTCCTCGTCTGAAAGGTCTGCAACATAATACGTTGCAGCCCGAAAACGGGTCAGCACATGGAATATGCTGGCAATGTAACACAGTAGAGCTTGAACAGAGTAATGCTAAATCTATATGCATATTTGGCTGGTGGAAAGCTCTATGGTTATAGTTTTGCGAAAAGCCAATTTTTCCCTACAACAAAGGAATAGATTTTAATTTAACTATCATGGTGGTTGAACAATATTGAGAAGGTACCCCCAACTCAATCCCAAATTAAAGTAGTTAACAACCCAACAATATTAGTTAAGAGTGATGAGATACATGTGATAACCCAAGTACTAGATAGTCAAAATTTTCCATAACCGGGGACACGGCTAACCATGATTAGATTGTACACTCTGCAGAGGTTTGCGCACTTTTCCCCACAAGACTCAATCACCTCCGTTGTATTTCTCGCACTACAAGGTGTTTGAGAAACGGATGACCGGGACACAGTCTTTCAGAAACATTAACTCTCTACTCCGGGCAGACCATACCGAACCTATAAAACCCACTACCTGCTGATCCACCTCTACGAGAGCTTCATGTAACTTACTCAACTATGCTAGAGCCCATAATAGCTTGTGGCTGCACATGGAAGTTTCTAGCATGAATCATCCCAGTTCCCTTTGAGCCTGGGTGGCGGTCCATAGGAAGATCACACGGGTACCCCGGGATTTCCAAACAAAAACAGACAACACTGGGTTCCCCAGGTGCCTCAATCCACCTAGATGTTAATTTAAGTTGCCACCTTAAGTTGAACCATTAATTAACAATCTCACATCTGTCATAGATTTCACTCAAACCCAAACCACGTCTACGAGCATAGCAAAATAAGATAAGCAACGCGTAGAAGTAACTCCCAAGGGTTTGAATGCAGGGCAATAGGTTCTACCTCATCAACTACTTCCCAACCCACATGTTAAAGACATCCTAATCATGCAATGTTTGAGGATTGAGACTAATGCATAAAAACTGGGTATGGAAAGAATATGATCAATGTGTTACTTGCCTTGCTGACGATCCGCGAATCCTAGGGACTCGTAGTAACACGCTTCGCACTCCGGGTGTTCTATCGCAAACAAACAATAACATACATAAGCAACAAGCAAATATGCACAAGCAAAACTCAAATAAGAGAGGTTGACCAGAAAGTTCAACTTAAGAACTCCAGTTAGCAAAAAGAATCAAATCAAACGGAGCAACGAAACTCAAACGGCGAAAGAAACAAGATCCGTTTACTAATCTGGACCTAGGTTAAGTTTTACAGTAGCAAAAACTTGTGCAAGCTAGTTAAACAAAAAGAGGGTCTCGAGACGAAGATCTAGGCGCTAGAATCGCCTGATTCCGACTAACGAGCAAAAAGATAAACAAAAACTAAGATCGGATCAGAAATCGCGATTGAAAATAATCGCGGATTAATCCGATAAAAGAAACTGACGAACAGACTAACGAACGAGCGTTCGTTAACTGTAACTAACGGGCGAAAACCGTTCGTTAAAACGAACGTACGGACGAACGTCCGCTATTTAGAAGAACCGAAAAAACCGGCGAACCGATCTAAAAAAACGAACTAGGGTTTCTAAAAATACCGAATGCTTCCTTAAAAAAACCGGCGGTTCGGATACGGCACGGTACCTCCGGCGAGAGGCTCCGGCGAGGCGGGGTTGGGCGGCGGGGCTGCGGTGGTGGTGGTGGGTGGCTCGGGGCGGCGGGGTATATAAAGAGGGGGGGCGGCGACTTGGGGGAGGGGCCAAGGCGGGGCGGCGGAGTCCGGCTCAGACTCCTCGTCCGAGTCAGCGGCGGCGGCGTGCGCGACGGGGAGGCGGTGGCGCGGGCGGCTGGGCCGGCGGCCGGGCTGGGTTTCGGCCCAGCCGGCGGAACCTCTTTTTTTTAAACATTTTCGCAAATAGAAATAAAATCCTAAAAAAATAAAATAAAAATCTAAAAATGCCAAAACAAATTTTCACCGTCTAAATAAAATATTTAGAATGAGATGAACATTTTCTTGGCCCTAAAATGCAATGTTGAAAAACCTGCAATTTTTCTAATTGCAATTAAAATCCAAATAAAATCGAATAAATGATTTTAATATTTTTCCTCCAATATTTCAGTTATTTTGGAGAAGTCATATTATCTCCTGTCATATATTTTATTATGAAATATTTTTCGGAGAGAAAAACAATCAAAATAAAAAATCCTCGTTTCATTATTTGATAAAAATCAAATATGAAAACCGGAAAATCCCCAACTCTCTCCGAGGGTCCTTGAGTTGTGTAGGATTTCGAGGATTCCAGAATGAAAATGCAATAAAATATGATATGCATGAATGACCTATGTATAACATTCCAAATTGAAAATTTGAGATGTTACAGTAGGAGAACCACGCGAACCCTTGTTTAACAGCACCTAAACGCATAAAAGCAAATACTTGCACCCAATGTGATCAAGGGGGTTGTCACTCCCCTCAACGGTTATTTGTATGGATCAAATCTCGTAGTGATAGATAAAATAAAATACATAATAAAATAATGTTAATAAAATTGCAGCAAGGTATTTTTGGATTTTATATATGATAAAAGTAAACCCGCGGGCTATAGTTTTCACTAGAGGCTTCTCCACAGTTTTCACTAGAGGCTTCTCTCTCGAACGAAAAGTATATGATGGGTAAACAAATTACTGTTTGACAATTGATAGAAAAATGCATAGTTATGATGATATTCAAGGCAATGATCATGTATATAGGCATCACGTCCAAGACAAATAGACCGACTCCTGCCTGCATCTACTACTATTACTCCACCGATCGATCACTATCCAGTATGCGTCTAGAGTATTAAGTTAATAAAAACGGAGTAACGCCTTAAGCAAGACGACATGATGTAGACAAAGTAAATCCAATCAATATAAATAAACCACGTCGTTTTCCCCTTAATGGTACAAGTGCGTGTCTTGTCCCTTACTTTGTCACTGGGATATAGAGCACCGTAAGATTGAACACATTACAGAGCACCTCTCCAATTGCAAAATAAATCAATTTTGTTGGTCTAAACAAATGGATAGATTGAAGAGAAATACAAAGCTATAGTAATCATGCATAAAAGAATTCATCAGATCCCACAGTTCATATTCATGAATAATCTGATCATAAACCCAATTCATATTCATGAATAATATGATCATAAACCCACAGTTCATAAGATCCCAACAAACACACCGCAAAAAATATTACATCGAATATAAATCCAAGAACATGGAGGAGAACATTTTATTGTAGATCAAAGAGAGAGAAAAAGCCATCTAGATACTAGCTATGGGCCCGTAGCTCTGTGGTGAACTACTCACACTTCATCGGAAAGGCAACAAGGTTGATGTAGAAGCCCTCCGTGATCGATTCCCCCTCACACAGAGTAACGGAAAAGGCCTCCAGATGGGATTGCGGAAGAATAGAAACTTGCGGCGGCGGAAAATATATTTTAGATATCCCTTTATTGGTTTCCTGATTTTAGAGAATTTATAGTCGGAATTAGGTCAGACGCATCCATGAGGGGCCCACAAGGCATCAGGGCACGCCTACCCCCTGGGCGCGCCCTGTTACCTTGCCGTCACCTCGTTTGCCTTCTGGTCTCCTCCCGAAGCTTCTAGGTCTTGTTTGTGAAGGAAATATTCCCTAGAGGCAATAATAAAGATGTTATTTATATTTCCTTATATCATGATAAATGTTTATTATTCATGCTAGAATTTTATTAACCGGAAACTTGATACATGTGTGAATACATAGACAAAACAAAGTGTCCCTAGTATGCCTCTACTTGACTAGCTCGTTAATTAAAGATGGTTAAGTTTCCTGACCATAGACATGTGTTGTCATTTGATGAATGGGATCACATCATTAGGAGAATGATGTGATGGACAAGACCCATCCGTTAGCTTAGCATGTTGATCGTTCAGTTTTATTGCTATTGCTTTCTTCATGACTTATACATATTCCTTTGACTGTGAGATTATGCAACTCCCGAATACCGGAGAAACACCTTGTGTGCTATCAAACATCACAACGTAACTTGATGATTATAAAGATGCTCTACAGATGTCTCCGAAGGTGTTTTTTGGGTTGGCATAGATCAAGATTAGGATTTGTCACTCCGAGTATCGGAGAGGTATCTCTAGGCCCTCTCGGTAATGCCCATCACTATAAGCCTTGCAAGAAATGTGACTAATGAGTTAGTTATAGGATGATGCATTACAAAACGAGTAAAGAGACTTGCCGGTAACGAGATTGAACTAGGTATGATGATACCGACGATCGAATCTCGGGCAAGTAACATACCGATGACAAAGGGAAAAACGTATGTTGTTATGCGGTTTGACCGATAAAGATCTCTGTACAATATGTAGGAGCCAATATGAGCATCCAGGTTCCGCTATTGGTTATTGACCGGAGATGTGTCTCGGTCATGTCTACATAGTTCTCGAACGCGTAGGGTCCGCACGCTTAACGTTCGATGACGATTTGTATTATGAGTTATGTGATTTGATGTACCAAAGTTTGTTTGGAGTTCCGGATGAGATTACGGACATGACGGGGAGTCTCGAAATGGTCGATAGGTAAAGATTCATATATAGGACGATGGTATTTGGACATCGGAAGTGTTCTGGGTCACCAGAAGGGGTTCCGAGCAACCCCCGGTAAAGATATGGGCTTAATGGCCTGGTGTGGCCCCTATAGGCCCAGCCACGTGGGGAGAAAGGGAAAGGAGAGGAGGAAAAGGAAAGTATGAAGTAGGACTCCTACTTCCTTCCCCTCCCCCCTCCTTCCTTTCCCCCTTGTCCAAATATGGTAGGGGGCCGAATTAGATTAGGGGCCCAAGTAGGATTCCTCCTACTTGGGCACGCCCTAGGCTGCCTCCCTCCCTCTCCCTCCTTTATATACGTGGGGTGGGCACCCCTAAAACACACATCAATTGTTCCTAGATGTGTGCGGCGCCCCCTTCACAGTTAACACCTCGGTCATATCGTCGTAGTGGTTAAGCGAAGCCCTGCGCCGGTAACTTTATCATCACCGTCGCCACGCCGTCGTGCTAACGGAACTCTCCCTCGTGAAAGAGATACGGTCATGGGAGTAATTTGTTCCAGATTCCTAGGTGCTTAGTGTTTACTTGATGCATTGATTGGTCATGGCTTTTCTATTGGAGATTAGTCACGGCTAAACTGGCCATTAGTTTGAAATTTGGGGCCCTGCTAAATTGGGGGCCCTGTTCGGTCGAACAGCCTGCACATGTGTGTGGTACGGGCCTGGGTCTAATGGGGTGTTCTGTTGCACATTTGTTCAGTTGTCTCGTTTGGATCCCGAGGGGCTTTGCGTACCTGGCCTCTTCGCATTGTTGGCCTTGCTCGGATGGCGTGTTTTCGAATACCTAGCCTGGTTTTGGATGCTACTGGGCGTGGCCTGTTGGTCACCTCGGTTTGTGGTCCTTCAGTACTTCCTTGGTCGTTCAGTATAAGGTTTCGTTGCGTGGTGGTTTTTAGCAGCTGACCGAGGTACTAAGCACACACGACGCACTTTGGTGGACCATGTGAAGGCTGTTTTTCACAAATTATCTGCAATTAGTTATGTTTGTATTGCGTCTGTATTTGCTTTCTGTTTACAAATGATAGATGACAGTGATAGTTTCTCAAGTCTTACTTTGGCGCTAGGTAAGTCATTTGCTTGAGCGCGGGAGTTAGACCTATTTTTTTTCATATTCCAACGGGGTATATACAAAATCCGCCGGCATACCCATGTCAAGTGAACTGAATCATTGAAATCGGGCACTCGAACCCTAGGCCACATGAACGGAAGGAAACAACACGAACCTACCAAGCGACTTACAGTCCGGGGAAGAGTGTGATCAGCTAGCACGTGAGGTGTATACCTCAGCCGGTTACCCTAGAGCGTCGAAAGCATGAGTGATGGAGCTAAATCCAGCAGATCTCGGGTAGGGGGTCCGACCTGTTAGCATGGAAACGATGGTAACAAGGACACATAATTTACCTAGGTTCACGCTCTCTCAAAGATATAATACCCTACGTCCTGCTTTGATTGTATATTGATTGAGCAAGTATCAAGTACAGGTTGATCTACCTTGAGATCATGTGTGTATGAAGGTTATCTCATCTCTAGGATGTATTGAGATTCTGATAGTCTATCAACTAGTCTAGCCTCGGTTTAAATAATGTATCAGAGGCATAGGATAACAGGAGTCCTAGCCAGCCACATCGGTTGAGAGGAGTCCTTGTCTTGAACAACAACACTTTTTTTTCTTCCTTGTACGTGTCATGGACCCTCTCAACGTAGCCCCTTGATGAACCGTCATAGGGGTCCTATGCCTAGCCCACCTAGCCAAGAGACAACGTGGTGAGTGGCCCGTAATCCAGGATATCATCACCGGGCAGACTTGGGAAACGCGCAATCCAGATGTGTTGTCTTCGGGTCGGTGGATGGTGGTTGCTTTCTGGCTCCAGGTTGCCGATTACTATTTGTTGTGTTGTCTATTGCTAGTTAAGAGGTTGCCGTGGAGACTGGTTGTTAGTACGTGCTACCCATCGTTGTGTTGCACGGTTTGGCATACAAATGCGGCATCTTCCTTGCACCCAACACACACTATAGGCTTTCATAATTACCTTGCATTGGTATACGGCATGGTGCGGACCATAAGTGATCGTCGAGCTCATCGCTGCCACCCGGTCGAGTATTCCTGTTTCACTCGCCTACCATTGTGGCCTTCATATTTCCTGTAGATTGAGGTTTCGTCTTACTTTGCATCATTTTTACTTTGTTTTCCTTTTGTTTCGAATGTTTGCACCGGGGGCGGGGAAAAATTTCAGGCGAAGATAATGACTTTTCCACAGCAAGGAAAAATCGACAAAAACCAGAATGCTCATTTTCAAAAGGAAAAGGGCCATGGGCCAGAGAAGCTTGGGCCAGGGGGTGGCCTGACAGGCCACACTTCATGCCTACGCGCCCCAGACCCAGGACACTTGGAGGAGGCATGTCGGGCCCATGCAACTACCCTGGTTGCCTCACCGGCGCCGAAGATCTTATATTTACCTAAATCTCCGTGGTAAATTGTATTGCATTGTTTTGATGCCGTGGCGGCAGTGAACACCATCTCTCCCAGAGTGCTTATTAGGCCGGATATCCACGTCCTCCGGCTAGGGGAATTCAAATTTTTGTCCTCATCAACACCAAGGCATCGTGGGAATCATTTTCAGTCAGTCCATCATCACTGTCTCCAACAAAATCCTACCCCAATCTCCATGTCGATCTTCATCTCTGCACAACTGTTATTTTTTTCATGTACAGGGCCGTTGAATTGTATACTATTCTTTTCTGGCTAGATGGGCTATACACGAAAGCTAAAAAGATCAGGGGTATTGATGTGTAATCAAAGTACATATTTTGAGCAACTGTATGGTCTCCTCTTTGAAATCACACCTAAAAAAATCGTCAAATATTGATCTACCATCTCTGTTGGTTGAGAGGATACATCATAAAGTCTTCTCTTAGATGAGATGCCTATCACAAATACAATAAGTTCCAGTGTAGGATAATCAAGGATGAGCCAAGAACATGTAACCTACCACAAACCACGACTTCATGCACCTATTATTTTAGGTAATTAAACGATGTACCATGAAGTCCACAGCCATAAATGTAAAATGCATTGTTGGCGCCTAAATGACTATTTATACTGGGTGATGTGTTGTGCATATAGAATTCTGCATACCGTTGCCGCTGTACCAAGTACTCCTTGGCGAGAAACTACAACATCCACATTAATTTTCGACATTCCATTCGGAGGCGTGATCCAATTGTCCACCAGGTTGGTACAGGGATCTCCAAAATTCAGCGATGGAGCTTGTCAGAAAATAATGTGTTAATACTGGCAAACACGCAACCCATGGAGTGGCGCTCGCGAATGAAATTGGGTTAGCCTATTTCGGCTTTTTCCCACCAGTTTTGGGAAGGTTAGTTCTACAACCTCAATTTGTTTCTATGTTTCTTTTTCCCGGTTTTACCGGTTATTCCTGCATTTTTATTTTTCATTTTTTGCTTGTTGTTTTTTTATTTTATTATTTTTATTAAATCCAAGAATATTTTTGAATTTACGCACATTTTATGTAATCCAAGAACATGTTTCAAAGTTATAAACATTTGTTTGTGATTCAGAACTTTTTGTAAGTTTGGTATGAATTGTTTTAATTGACATGTTTTCTAATCCAAAGAACATTTTTGGAAAGTGAGGACTTTTCTTTGAAATTCAGTAACATTTTGAATTTATGATTATTTAATAAAATTCACCTTATTGTAATTCAATAACATTTTTTAAATTGTTGATTTTTTAGAACAATTGTAAACTATTCTAAAACTTCTGACAATTTTTAAATTTAATGTTATGTTTCTAATTCATGACGATATGTCAATATTTAGTAACCATTTTTTGAATTTTTAGTAATAAAAATTAAAATAAAAGATAAAAATGAAATGGACGAAAATGAATTAATAAAAGGGACCCACCCTCGCACTGGGCCGTCCCAAAGCGAGCAGGGGTGTGGCGTTTGGTCGCTCCCCACGGCGAGTGGGCAGCAAGCGGGCATCAACTAAACCCTCCGTGTTGGGCCGGCTCACATGAGACAATGCTTATTTCCGAGTTGTTCTGACATGGAAATAAACATTCCGCAGCCCATGTCTCTTCATAGTCAGCTGTTGCCACGAAATCACCAATTAAGGAGTACCATGTGCGTCACTTGTCATAACCTTTGAATGTTCTATTTTTTCGTAAATTAGTTTATTCAAAATATTTTATCTTTTAAACCGTGCGTTCAAATCAGGAACTATTTTCACTGTAAGATTTCTCGTGTCGAGATCTACGAAATTAGATGCCTTGTTAATAAGTTTGAACAAACTTTCTTTTGCGAAAAGAAACAGAAGAAAAAAACTGTGCCGGAAGCACCAACTTTTTTTTTTCACAGAAAAAACTTTCGAGCTATTCATCATAAAAAATGATAGTACAACGAAAACTAGAAATAATAAAAATTATATCAATATCCGTTGATCGCCTAGCCATCACTATAAGTAGTGAAGCGAGCCGAAGGCGCGCCGCTGTTTTCGCCCCTCCCTCGTCGGAGTCGGCAAACCTTGTTGTAGTAGACAGTTGGAAAGTCGTCGTGTAAGGCCGCAAAGAACCAACGCACCGGAACAACAACCATCGTCAATGAAAAGTGTAGATCAGAAGGATTCAACATGAAGACACGAGAACATAGACGAATGACGAACAGATCCAATTGTTTGACATGAAAAAGGAAAGACTGCATTCATACAAAAAAGATAGAGGTTTTGTATAAGCGTCTCCCTTGCCCCGGGGAACAGAATGTTGCGGGCGTGCCAATGTACAAAGTACACAAATACAAAGAAGAAGAATGGAAAAAGATGAGGCCTGCCGGCGCGGCCAAAGGATCAAGCGATCGGGTCTTCTGGTTCCCGAGGGCCTGAAAAGCCCCCGGTTAATTACTCCTGCGGATAGTACCGTGGGACACCTCCGATTAAGCCGTGCAGTCGCTGTCTTCGGTCTTCGCTTCGCGTTCCTTATGTATGGTGGTGGTGTGTGTATGGCGGCGGCAGCATGCGCCGTCGAAAATGTGGCCTTTGCTTCGGCCACGCCCGTCTACGCCGTCTTGCCTCGTCGGCGTTGAGCGGCGTCGATGTGGTTGTTGAAGTAGCATGCATGGAGGCCTGGCTTGGACGTCGTCGATGACATTGTAAATTCGTCGGGAGTGTGAGGGGTATGCCCCGCGGGAGTAAATGTCGAAAGGAGAAGGAGTGGATGGACGTGCGACACATGGTGTGCACACATCTGTCGATGACCGCGTACACCGCCACCATTGGCGGAGGAAGTCGCCACCTTGCACCGCTCGGCACGTGTGACACGTGTTCGTGACGACGAAGACGAACGCCGCAAGATACGCCTAAGCGTGTCCCGGCCGCAGCCGGATGTTGTCTCCGCCGCCATAGTTACGACGAGTCATCGTGACTCATCGAGTGTCGCGCCGCCTCCATTGTTACGACAAGTCGTCATGACTCGTCGAGCGCCGCGCCGTCGCCGATGGGTCGAACGGACCACGTCGGCGAGTCCCAGCCAACTAATGGCGCCTCCGTCGACCGGCAAGACAGCGGCGAAGGAGATCTCGCGATGCGGCGGAGCCTCGCCCAGGCGCCGCCGATGGTGTAGGTAGAAGGGGTGGCGCCCTAGATGGCGCTGAGTCGAACGGTGCTTGTCGTCGAGTCCCGGCACAATAAGGTTACCGGTGGACTCGGTGATGGAGAGTGCACCGGGGACCATGCATGGGCGGCAGTCCTCGCACATCATTGTCTCCATGCGAAGCAAATCTATTTTTTTTGCGGGAGCAAATCTGTGCCTCCATGCGAAGCAAATCTATACCTCTCGTGAAAGAAAAAAAAATCCTTTCCATGAGACACAATTGTGCCTCTTGTGGAAGCGAACCTGTGCTTCCACGAGATGCAAATATGTGTCTTTAAAATGTAAACTTCATATTGGCTTGACAACATTGGCGAAGCTTCTACAAGGTCGAGTGGGTTTTGGCCCGCCCAAGGCTGGAGCAAAAATATATTAATATATAGGCATGATGACCAACGGGCTAGCGCACCAGTAGTGCAGCCATGACACCGTTGATAGAGCAGCACACATCAGCCTCGCAAACACACAGTCGTTCCATGAAAGAAAAGAGCAGCGGAGGTGCTCAGGATCAGCCGCCGCCAGCCGACTCACAGTGCAACCCCCGACCGCCACCCACGGAGCACATCAGTGCCGGATCCGGCTTGCCTACTCCCTCTTCATGCTCTCATTCATACTCCCATTTTATTCTATGACTGTCTTTTTTTACCTTTTTCTTTTTAATCTAATCATCTCCCCCTGATTTTAAGAGGGTGGGGCCGGGCCTTATTTTGTTTCAATCAAATTAAGCCATGTACGTGAGAGCACAGATGGGAGCACGCGCGGGGAGCAGGTAAGTCTCGTCCATCAGTGCCTACCTCCGGCATAATTGAAGCTGAGGAAGATTAAATGGTATGGCTTTTTTTAAAGGGTTGATATGGTTGACTAGGGGGGGTTTAGTAGGCAACTATTAATTTTTAGCTCTTTTGATCAAATTATGTTTAGCAACAAATAGATTGTCTAGATATACAACTAGGTGAACAACCTATATGATGCTAACAACAATAAAACAAGCAATCAAGCAAGGAATACAACACAATATTAGCTTACACAAGGTAAACGTAAGAGATAATCACAGGTGAAGTCAAAGAAGATGAGAATGTGCTACCGAAATTCCTTCCCTTTAGGCAGAAGTACGTCTCCTTTAGAGCGTTCTGAAGGCACAATGCTCCCAAGAAGCCAATAGGCCTCCGTACAATGCAAGAAGTCGTTATTCCATTAGTGCTGCCCCTGAAGGCGGTGATGAGACCTTTACAAACAAGATTGGTGCTCTCTGCACAACTTAATTGAAGGCTCCCAACACCACGATGAACCTTCACCACAATGGATTGTGCTTCCCGGGTGACCTCTTCCGTCTAGCGTGCCCACACACTCAAGAGTAATAAGATCCGCAAGGGATTAGTTGGGGGAATCAAATTTCTCTCGGTGGAAGTGTCGATCGGGGCCCTCTCAAAGCAAGCCCTAGAAAATCCACAAGATTTGATGGCCAGGGAGAGAGATTGGGCGAAAATGAGCTTAGGGACAACAATTGAGCTTGGGGAAAAAAGATGTAGCTAGGTCTTCTTGGGGAAGAAGACATCCTTATATAGTGAGGGAACAAATCCAACCAATTTTTGCACACAGACGTGCACAAGCGGTACTACCGCTCGGGGGGGGGGGAGCGGTACTACCGCTTGGCATGATGTTATCGGCAGGTGCATGCAAGTGGGTGAACCACATGCGCGATAGTTTAGTTGGAGTGGTACTATCGGCACTACGAGCGGTACTACCGCTTTGTAATGCACATCGCGGTGGTACCCACGGTAGTGGAGACACTATTAGGAAAATGCTTATACATAGAAGTTTATCAGTAGCGTCTGTTTGGGCCCCCATGCTACTGGTATGTACCAGTAGCGTCTGGTACAAAATGTGCTACTGCTACTGAATAATAGCAGTGTTGGTTAGCATGGGTCGCACTGCTGTTGCGTGGGCCGCAGACCCAAAACGGTAGCCCACTTGGCTGTAGCGTGGGCTGTGCATTGGTGCTATGGCTAGTGGGCTTAGTAGTAGCGCCGGCCCATACGCAGTGCTACTACTACACCAAAAGAAAACCCCGGCCGGCCCACCGCAGCTTCATCTCACTTCGATCGTTCTCCTCTCCGCCCGATGCTGCCACGATTAGGGTTCCTCCCCCAGCCACCGCGCACCACCGCAGGTAATGCTCACCCCCCCCAGCTTCTCCTCCCCCTCTCTCACCGCCCGCGCGCTCTCGTCGGCCGCCTCCCCACTCCCCCTGCTGCCCCACTATCCCGGACCCCCTAACTCCGCCGCCGCCCCCACTCCGGCCAGCTCGGGCTATATCGAGCCCCTGAGTCTCGACGTGATCTCGCCCTGGTGCCGTGTCCATTAACTCCCTTGGCAATCCTGGAGAGATTTTGGGAAGGGGTGGGTGGCGGATTTATGCCTTCTCTGAGTCAAATTCTCCAATGATCCGGGGTTTGGAGAGTGGTTGTCGATTTAATTTGTTTTGTTGATAGACAAATTAGTTTCTTCTACTGTCAAGTCAGTAAAAAATCAGCATTTAAGTTGTTAGTGGAGAAAACAAATCAGCATTTCTTTGGTAAAAAATGCAAGCCAAGCCAGTAATGAACAAGTAGTTTCTGCTACTGTCACTAGCTAAGGCAATAATGTGATATTTTTGGCTAGATAAAGCCCTACAAGCCTGGGACATTGATAACCCACAAGTATAGAGGATCGTTTGTAGCCTTTTTCGGTAAATAAGAGTGTCGAACCCAACGAGGAGCTAAAGGTAGAACAAATATTCCCTCATGTTCTATCGACCACCGATACAACTCTACGCACACTTGACATCTACTTTACCGAAAACAAGTATGAAACTAGTTTGTAGGAGTGATGCTAGAACTACTTTGCAAGAATAAAACTAGAAGTACTTTGCAAGATGATAAAAGTTAAGTGTTTAGTAAAAGGGTTCGTTTCAACAGGAAAATTATTTGTCCCTAGGTAATCGATAACAAGTAGCAATCATTCTTGTAATTTTATATGAGAGAGAGGCATGAGCTAACATACTTTCTCTACTTGGATTATATGCACTTATGATTGGACCCCTAGCAAGCATCCGCAACTACTGAAGATCATTAAGGTCATGAAACCCAACCATAGCATTAAGTATCAAGTCCTCCTTACTCCCATACGTCATACCCCACTTACTCGGGTTTAACCTTCTGTCACTCTCGCAACCCACCATAAGCGAACCATGAACGTAGTGCAACACCCTACAGCGGGGCCCCTCACGTTTTGCGAGAACGGAGCTTACCATAGGATAGCACCATAAATAAAATATACAATCCTACCAACCAAGATCAGATTAACCCACAAGACAAAGCGGCTCTAACATCATACGATAGCCAAATATCATTGGCAAATAATATATGGAGTTGAACACCGTGTTTAAGTAGAGATTACAATGGGGAGAAGGGGTGTTACACCACTGCATAGAGGGGGAGAGAGTTGGTGTTGACGGTAGCAAGATTGTTGATGTAGATCACCGTCCCGATCGTTGCCCCGGCGGCACTCCGGTGCCACCAGAAGCGAGGGGGAGAGAGCCCCCTCCTTCTTCTTGCTTGGCCTCCCCCCTAGATGGGAGGAGAGTTCCCCCTCTGCTCCTTGGTCTCCATGGCGGCGGAGGGGCGGGAGCCCCTCTGAGATTGGATCTCCCTCTTTGTTCTCTTCTGTTTCGCGTTCCCCAAATCTGGCCAAAAACCGTTTCTTATATTTCCGGAGATCCGTAACTTCGATTGCGCTGAGATTTTGACACAATTTTTTTCCGGATATAAGCTTCCTTGCACCCGAAGTAGAGCTCCAGCCGACGTACGAGGTGAGCACAACCCACCACCATGCGCTGGCTCCGGGACCGTGCCTTGCTGTCTTGTGGTGTGTGTGGGCCTCCATTTGCGGTGATTCCAACTCCAAAAAATCACATATATTCCAAGATAATTCCCCGTAAAATTTTATTGCATTTGAACTTCGTTTGATATGAATTTTCTGCGATACGAAAAACATGCAAAAAAATAGGAACTGGCACTGGGCACTGGATCAATAGATTAGTCCAATAAATCATATAAAAAGTTGCCAAAAATATGTGAAAATTGTACAATATTGGCATGAAACAATCAAAAATTATAGATACGATGAAGATGTATCAGACATCTCCCTAATATCACCGCTAGTTAATTGCTGTCAACCAGTTACAAAACTTTTATGCATGTACCATATCCTCTAGATCTGCCAAAATAAAATGTAATAAGGGATCCATTGCATAACATTTGTTTGCTGACTGCACATATCTAAGAATGCATTAGATCATTAATTGCTATTGGAAGTTTAGAGCTGTTAGGGTTTTGCTTTTGTAGATAAATGGCATGACCTGTTGGCTGTAACTAGTATTGTGGTTTAGCTTGTCCCATATCGTCTGATGTGCATACTCACGAGATGGTAGCATGCTGGTTTTATTTGTGTATAGTAGTTCAATACCATTTTGTTTTGAAAGCTGGGAGTTGGCCATGTAAGGTCAACCAGTTTGTTAGTAACATGGTACTGATATTTTTTTCTTTTCAATACGATCCAATTTGGGTCCGGGTTCCACTATGAAAATATAATTGAAGAAGAACCAAAAATAGCACATGCTATTGTTTTTCTATCCGGTGAAGTGGATCGTTCATCCTTGCTCATGCATATTGCTTTAGGAAAATGACGACACCACCACCACCACCACCATGTCGACTGTGCAAGTCAAGGTGCGCCAGCAACCTTGCAACTGGCATGCTGTTCGGCATCTACTTCCAGCCGAGCTTTCTTCATGCGGCGGTAAAAAATTATATGAAACTTGTAACAACTATTTTGTTTTTTGTGTCATATATTGGCATTAATGCATTGTGTATATATCATTTTGATTTTTTTTACATAGATCGTCCCATGCAATGTGAGATTGGAATTCAACAGGCTGACCGGAGACACCGTGACCTTTGAGGCTCCTGGGGGCCCCTACAATATGGAGGTCGAGAAGGACGAAATATGTCACAGATGGGAGGAGATGGATGGGTCCATTTCATCGCCCACATGGGTATCACTGGTGGTGAGTTGATCAGCTTCTCCTTCAGAGCAGAGAGACCCAAGCTGGCCGTCATTTATGTCAACATGGAGAAAGATGATGAAGATGATATCCACTTGATGAAGCCATCTATGCTCAAAATGAGGCTGAGCGAGGAGGAGGTGTGCAACCTATGGGACATAATTCCGCCCCGTGCTGACTTTGTCGGGGTGCCATTCGTGACCCGCCTGACAAGTACCATGGTTGATCGGCATGTCATGGTATGTTGTACTTACTGTAGTAATTTGATGATATGCTTTATTGTTATACTTACAAATGCAAATTATCCGATGATATGCTTAGTGAATCTGATGATGTGCTTAGTGTAGAGTCCAATGATATGTTGTGTGGAAGCTAGCCGATGATATGCTTTAGTGTAGAGTACGATGACATGCTTACTGTCCGATCAATGATATACTTTAGCGTGTAGCTAGAGTCCAATGATATATATATATATATATATATATATATATATATATATATATATATATATATATATATATATATATATATATATATGCTAGTGTAGATTCTAAGGAACTGTTAATAATGTCGAATCCATAATTATTAGAATCCGAGGAACTGTTAATAGTGTCGAATTCATGCTTAGTAGAAATGTAGTATTGTGTCTTTTGATAGTGTAGATATCTTTTGTGAATTCTGGTATCGAGCCTGGCGAAGAAGGCTCTGCTGGAATACACCTTACCACAAGGGGCTCTGTCATCACCTGTGCGTACGGCGTGGACACGGACGGTCGCACACACTTAAGCTCGGTTGGGTGGAAGAGATTGTTCGTTGGCTAGAATCTTCATGTTGGATAGGCCATCCTAATTACTATCAGGAACACCGACCGCCAAGGCTTGAGGATGATGATCGTCATCGATATCATCTACAACTATATATGTGTGTGGCTGCTGAACCATATATATATGCTACTGTACGACTACCTAGTAGACTGCTATCAACTATTATTAGTTCGCCATATGAGATCTATCCATGCATGTTGACTATATATGAGTACCTATAATGTTTGTGAGATTGTGGTTATATTAAATCTGGTGTTGTGGTTAATGATATTGTTATATGAGTACCTAGTATTCGCGACATTGTAGTTTACTGAAATGGGTATTGTTCTACAATATAGAAAGCAGAAAAAAATGTTAAACGATACAGCAGCAACGCGGGGACAGGAAAAGCGCTATAGCTTGATAGTAGTAGCGCGTGGCAGAAGATCGCTACTGATACGGCTACTAGGAGTAGCGTTGGGTTAGACCGCGCTACAACTACCAGTTAGCTGTAGCGCCATACTAGTAGCGCGGCTACCCTTGCTACTGATAGCAACAAAATCCGCGCCGCTACTACTGTTTTCCCTAGCCCTAGTAGTGAGATGGGTAGGGTGGTACTACCGCTTGGACGGGTACTACCGTGATCTACTTCCGCTCAACTACCGTGTATGCGAACGCGAGGTTCGAGAGGCAATAAATGAGCGAAGGTAGTGCCAATGGTGGAAGGAGTTGTAGTACCTCACTAAGCGGTACTACCTCCCTTCACCCGCGGTACTATCTCTTAAAGCAGTATAACCACCCTATACCACCGCAGTACTACTGTGAAAAAGGGGAGGGCAACAGAAGCTCAAAACTAAGCGGAGGAAGCCGCAGTACTTGACTGTGGTAGTATCACATGAGGTGGTACTTCCGCTCAGGCGCCACCAGGACAAGGTCTCAAGTCTCACACCATATGTAACATAGGCATCACTAGCACAAATGCCCGTGCTTTGCAACGGGAAAGAATATTAACATGTACCTAAGTCTTTTGAAAATGAATGTGTAAGCACAGTTGTACTTCGGTATGAAAAAAGTTTTTTCTGTCCACCAAATTTGATCAATGCCCATGAGTTTGCAATGGGTGAGAAAATTAACGTGCACTCCCATTGAATGAATATGTAATTTGTGCTATGTTTTCGTCCACCAAAATTATTCTATGCCTGTGCATTATAGCGGAAGAGAAAATTAATGTACTCTCACATTGAATGAAAATCTAATTTGTGTTTGTAAAAATTAATCATGAACCGTGCCTCAGTGTTGGAGTGGTTATCGCCTATTATGTTATAGTACCTCCATTTGTTATTATTTGGTTGTGGTGTACATCACAACAAGCGGTACTCGACTATGCGCTAGCTAGACTGAATCCAAGTTAAGTTCATTTCTCCTCTTCTCTCCCCAATGGGTTCTTCTCTTAACCCTCTTCTTTTCCCTTTATCTCTTTCATAACCATGGGCATCACAAAGTTAAGTCCATCGTTCTCAATATATCTTCCCAAAGAGAAACCACTCCTTACCCTATTATTATTATCATTATTATTATTATTATTATTATTTCCTTAGCCGCTTACCGCTTGTTTTAGCGGTGCAAAACCAAGAATACCTATTCCCTTATTCAGCCCACAATTCGTGTTTTAAACCCACTACCATGCAGCATGCAATGTCCAACCCACCTTGCATGTGACGGTTTTCCTTTAATTATCTCACATGAGGCAACGATGATGAATCTATATGAATTGGTGAGAATCGATTTAAGGTAGCGAGCTGGGACTATTCAACATGAGATGTTCACGGACATTAACACCAAAAGTAACACTGTAAGATCAGAATTCAATTTTTTGTTCGCTAGTGTGTGGGCGCACTTCTAGAGTGCAGGCCTAGGCCCAATATGGGTGTGTGGTGTTGGGGAACGTAGTAATTTCAAAATTTTCCTACACACACACAAGATCATGGTGATGCATAGCAACGAGAGGGGAGAGTGTTGTCTACGTACCCTCGTAGACCGGAAGCGGAAGCGTTAGCACAACGCGGTTGATGTAGTCGTACGTCTTCACGGCCCGACTGATCAAGCACCGAAACTACGGCACCTCCAAGTTCTAGCACACGTTCAGCTCGATAACGATCCCCGGACTCCGATCCAGCAAAGTGTCGGGGATGAGTTTCATCAGCACGACGGCGTGGTGACGATCTTGATGTTTTACCGTCGCAGGGCTTCGCCTAAGCACCGCTACAATATTATCGAGGACTATGGTGGAGGGGGCACCGCACACGGCTAAGAGATCAATGATCAATTGTTGTGTCTATGGGGTGCCCCCTGCCCCCGTATATAAAGGAGTGGAGGAGGGGGCCGACCAAGGAGGGTGGCGCGCCCTAGGGGGGAGTCCAACTCCCACAGGGAGTAGGACTCCCCTTTTTCCTATTAGGAGTAGGAGAGGGAAGGAAGATGAAGGAGGGAGGAAGGAAAGGGGAGCCGGCCCCCCTCCCAATTCGGATTGGGCTTGGGGGGGCGCGCCCCCTCCCTTGCTCCTTTCCCCTCCTTTCCACTAAGGCCCAATAAGGCCCATATACCTCCCGGGGGGTTCCGATAACCTCCCGGTGATCCGGTATTGTCCCAATCTCATCCGGAACCTTTCCGGTGTTCAAATATAGTCGTCCAATATATTGATCTTTATGTCTCGACCATTTCGAGACTCCTCTTCAAGTCCGTGATCACATTTGGGACTCCGAACAACCTTCGGTACACCAAAATATATAAACTCATAATGAAACTATCATCGTAATGTTAAGCGTGCGGACCATACGGGTTCAAGAACAATGTAGACATGACCGAGACACGTCTCCGGTCAATAAGCAATAGCGGAACCTGGATGCTCATATTGACTCCTACATATTCTACAAAGATCTTTATCGGTCAGACCGCATAACAACATACGTTTGTTCCCTTTGTCATCGGTATGTTATTTGCCCGAGATTCGATCGTCGTATCTCAATACCTAGTTCAATCTAGTTACCGGCAAGTCTCTTTACTCGTTCTGTAATACATCATCTCAAGGCTTAAGTGATGTGCATTACCGAGAGGGCCCAGAGATACCTCTCCGACATTCGGAGTGACAAATCCTAATCTCGAAATACGCCAACCCAACATGTACCTTTGGAGACACCTGTAGAGCACCTTTATAATCACCCAGTTAGGTTGTGACGTTTGGTAGCACACAAAGTGTTCCTCCGGTAAACAGGAGTTGCATAATCTCATAGTCATAGGAACATGTATAAGTCATGAAGAAAGCAATAGCAACAAACTAAATGATCAAGTGCTAAGCTAACGAAATGGGTCAAGTCAATCACATCATTCTCCTAGTGATGTGATCCCGTTAATTAAATGACAACTCATGTCTATGGTTAGGAAACTTAACCATCTTCGATCAACGAGCTAGTCAAGTAGAGGCATACTAGTGACACTATGTTTGTCTATGTATTCACACATGTATTATGTTTCCGGTTAATACAATTCTAGCATGAATAATAAACATTTATCATGATATAAGGAAATAAATAATAACTTTATTATTGCCTCTAGGGCATATTTCCTTCAGTCTCCCAGTTGCACTAGAGTCAATAATCTAGATTACATAGTAATGATTCTAACACCCATGGAGCCTTGGTGCTGATCATGTTTTGCTCGTGGAAGAGGCTTAGTCAGCGGGTGTACAACATTCAGATCCGTATGTATCTTGTAAATTTCTATGTCTCCCACTTGGACTAAATCCCGAATGGAATTGAAGCGTCTCTTGATGTGCTTGGTTCTCTTGTGAAATCTGGATTCCTTTGCCAAGGCAATTGCACCAGTATTGTCACAAAAGATTTTCATTGGACCCGATGCACTAGGTATGACACCTAGATCGGATATGAACTCCTTCATCCAGACTCCTTCATTTGCTGCTTCCGAAGCAGCTATGTACTCTGCTTCACATGTAGATCCCGCCATGACGCTTTGTTTTGAACTGCACCAACTGACAGCTCCTCCGTTTAGTAAAAATACATATCCGGTTTGTGATTTAGAATCGTCCAGATTAGTGTCAAAGCTTGCATCAACATAACCATTTACGATGAGCTCTTTGTCACCTCCATATACGAGAAACATATCCTTAGTCCTTTTCAGGTATTTCAGGATGTTCTTGACCGCTGTCCAGTGATCCACTCCTGGATTACTTTGGTACCTCCCTGCTAGACTTATAGCAAGGCACACGTCAGGTCTGGTACACAGCATTGCATACATGATAGAGCCTACGGCTGAAGCATAGGGAACATCTTTCATTTTCTCTCTATCTTCTGCGGTGGTCGGACATTGAGTCTTACTCAACTTCACACCTTGTAACACATGCAAGAACCCTTTCTTTGCTTGATCCATTTTGAACTTTTTCAAAACCTTGTCAAGGTATGTGCTTTGTGAAAATCCAATTAAGCGTCTTGATCTATCTCTATAGATCTTAATGCCCAATATGTAAGCAGCTTCACCGAGGTCTTTCATTGAAAAACTCTTATTCAAGTATCCCTTTATGCTATCCAGAAATTCTATATTATTTCCAATCAATAATATGTCATCCACATATAATATCAGAAATGCTACAGAGCTCCCACTCACTTTCTTGTAAATATAGGCTTCTCCAAAAGTCTGTACAAAACCAAATGCTTTGATCACACTATCAAAGCGTTTATTCCAACTCCGAGAGGCTTGCACCAGTCCATAAATGGATTGCTGGAGCTTGCACACTTTGTTAGCTCCCTTTGGATCGACAAAACCTTCTGGTTACATCATATACAACTCTTCTTCCAGAAATCCATTCAGGAATGCAGTTTTGACATCCATTTGCCAAATTTCATAATCATAAAATGCGGCAATTGCTAACATGATTCTCAATTGCTTGCCGATCAACGGGCAAGTCAACCAAAGTACACACTTTGTTCTCATACATGGATCCCATCTCAGATTTCATGGCTTCTAGCCATTTTGCGGAATCTGGGCTCCCATCGCTTCTTCATAGTTCGTAGGTTCATCATGATCTAGTAGCATGACTTCCAGAACAGGATTACCGTACCACTCTGGTGCGGATCTTACTCTGGTTGATCTATGAGGTTCGGTAGTAACTTGATCTGAAGTTTGATGATCATTATCATTAGCTTCCTCACTAATTGGTGTAGGTGTCACAGAAACCGGTTTCTGTGATGTACTACTTTCCAATAAGGGAGTAGGTACAGTTACCTCATCAAGTTCTACTTTTCTCCCACTCACTTCTTTCGAGAGAAACTCCTTCTCTAGAAAAACTCCGAATTTAGCAACAAAAGTCTTGCCTTCGGATCTGTGATAGAAGGTGTACCCAACAGTCTCCTTTGGGTATCCTATGAAGACACATTTCTCCGATTTGAGTTCGAGCTTATTAGGTTGAACCTTTTTCACATAAGCATCGCAGCCGCAAGCTTTCAGAAACGACAACTTTGGTTTCTTGCCAAACCACAGTTCATAAGGCGTCGTCTCAACGGATTTCGATGGTGTCCTATTTAACGTGAATGCAGCCGTCTCTAAAGCATAACCCCAAAATGATAACGGTAAATCAGTAAGAGACATCATAGATCGCACCATATTTAATAAAGTACGATTACGACGTTCGGACACACCATTACGCTGTGGTATTCCGGGTGGCGTGAGTTGCGAAACTATTTCGCATTGTTTCAAATGTACACCAAACTCGTAACTCAAATATTCTCCTTCACGATCAGATCGTAGAAACTTTATTTTCTTGTTACGATGATTTTCAACTTCACTCTGAAATTCTTTAAACTTTTCAAATGTTTCAGACTTATGTTTCATTAAGTAGATATACCCATATCTGCTTAAATCATCTGTGAAGGTGAGAAAATAACGATATCCGCTACGAGCCTCAACATTCATTGGACCACATACATCTGTATGTATGATTTCCAAAAAAATCCGTTGCTCTCTCCATAGTACCGGAGAACGGCGTTTAGGTCATCTTACCCATGAGGCACGGTTCGCAAGTACCAAGTGATTCATAATCAAGTGGTTCCAAAAGTCCATCAGTATGGAGTTTTTTCATGCGCTTTATACCGATATGACCTAAACGGCAGTGCCACAAATAAGTTGCACTATCATTATCAACTCTGCATCTTTTGATTTCAACATTATGAATATGTGTATCACTACTATCGTGATTCATCAAAAATAGACCACTCTTCAAGGGTGCATGACCATAAAAGATATTACTCATATAAATAGAACAACCATTATTCTCTGATTTAAATGAATAACCGTCTCGCATCAAACAAGATCCAGATATAATGTTCATGCTCAACGCTGGCACCAAATAACAATTATTTAGGTCTAATACTAATCCCGAAGGTAGATGTCGAGGTAGCGTGCTGACTGCGATCACATCGACTTTGGAACCATTTCCCACGCGCATCGTCACTCGTCCTTAGCCAATCTTCGCTTGATCTGTAGTCCCTGTTTCGAGTTGCAAATGTTAGCAGCAGAACCAGTATCAAATACCCAGGTGCTACTGCGAGCATTAGTAAGGTACACATCAATAACATGTATATCACATATACCTTTGTTCACTTTGCCATCCTTCTTATCCGCCAAATACTTGGGGCAGTTCCGCTTCCAGTGACCAGTCTGCTTGCAGTAGAAGCACTCAGTCTCAGGCTTAGGTCCAGACTTGGGTTTCTTCTCCTGAGAAGCAATTTGTTTGCTGTTCTTCTTGAAGTTCCCTTTCTTCTTCCCTTTGCCCTTTTTCTTGAAACTGGTGGTCTTATTGACCATCAACACTTGATGCTCCTTCTTGATTTCTACCTCCGTGGCTTTTAGCATTGCGAAGAGCTCAGGAATAGTCTTATTCATCCCTTGCATATTATAGTTCATCACGAAGCTTTTGTAGCTTGGTGGCAGTGATTGAAGAACTCTGTCAATGACACTATCAACAGGAAGATTAACCCCCCGTTGAGTCAAGTGATTATGATACCCAGACATTTTGAGTATATGTTCCCTGACAGAACTATTCTCCTCCATCTTGCAGCTATAGAACATATTGGAGACTTCATATCTCTCAATCCGGGCATTTGCTTGAAATATTAACTTCAACTCCTGGAACATCTCATATGCTCCATGACGTTCAAAACGTCATTGAAGACCCGGTTCTAAGCCGTAAAGCATGGCACACTGAACTATCGAGTAGTCATCAGCTTTGCTCTGCCAGACGTTCATAACATCTGGTGTTGCTCCTGCAGCAGGCTTGGCACTTAGCGGTGCTTCCAGGATGTAATTCTTCTGTGCAGCAATGAGTATAATCCTCAAGTTACGGACCCAGTCCGTGTAATTGCTACCATCATCTTTCAACTTTGCTTTCTCAAGGAACGCATTAAAATTCAACGGAACAACAGCACGAGCCATCTATCTACAATCAAACATAGACAAGCAAGATACTATCAGGTACTAAGTTCATGATAAATTTAAGTTCAATTAATCATATTACTTAAGAACTCCCACTTAGAAAGATATCCCTCTAATCCTCTAAGTGATCACGTGATCCAAATCAACCAAACCATGTCCGATCATCACGTGAGATGGAGTAGTATCAATGGTGAACATCAATATGTTGATCATATCTACTATATGATTCACGCTCGACCTTTCGGTCTCCGTATTCCGAGGCCATATCTGTTATATGCTAGGCTCGTCAAGTTAAACCTGAGTATTCCGTGTGTGCAATTGTTTTGCACCCGTTGTATTTGAACGTAGAGCTTATCACACCCGATCATCACGTGGTGTCTCAGCACGAAGAACTTTTGCAACGGTGCATACTCAGGGAACACTTATACTTTGATAATTTAGTGAGGGATCATCTTATAATGCTACCGTCAATCAAAGCAAGATAAGATGCATAAAAGATAAACATCACATGCAATCAATATAAGTGATATGATATGGCCATCATCATCTTGTGCTTGTGATCTCCATCTTCGAAGCACCGTCATGATCACCATCGTCACCGGCGCAACACCTTGATCACCATCGTAGCATCGTTGTCGTCTCGCCAATCTTATGCTTCCACGACTATCGCTACCGCTTAGTGATAAAGTAAAGCATTACAACGCAATTGCATTGCATACAATAAAGCGACAACCATATGGCTCCTGCCAGTTGCCGATAACTCGGTTACAAAACATGATCATCTCATACAATAAAATTTAGCGTCATGTCTAGACCATATCACATCACAACATGCCCTGCAAAAACAAGTTAGACGTCCTCTACTTTGTTGTTGCAAGTTTTACGTGGCTGCTACGGGCTTAGCAAGAACCGTTCTTACCTACGCATCAAAACCACAACGATAGTTTGTCAAGTTGGTGTTGTTTTAACCTTCGCAAGGACCGGGCGTAGCCACACTTGGTTCACCTAAAGTTGGAGAAACTGAGACCCGCCAGCCACCTGTGTGCAAAGCACGTCGGTAGAACCAGTCTCGCGTAAGCGTACGCGTAATGTCAGTCCGGGCCGCTTCATCCAACAATACCGCCGAACCAAAGTATGACATGCTGGTAAGCAGTATGACTTATATTGCCCACAACTCACTTGTGTTCTACTCGTGCATAACATCAACGCATAAAACCTAGGCTCGGATGCCACTGTTGGGGAACGTAGTAATTTCAAAATTTTCCTACGCACACGCAAGATCATGGTGATGCATAGCAACGAGAGGGGAGAGTGTTGTCTACGTACCCTCGTAGACCGGAAGCAGAAGCGTTAGCACAACGCGGTTGATGTAATCGTACGTCTTCACGGCCCGACTGATCAAGCACCGAAACTACGACACCTCCGAGTTCTAGCACACATTCAGCTCGATGATGATCCCCGGACTTCGATCCAGCAAAGTGTCAGGGATGAGTTTCGTCAGCACGACGGCGTGGTGACGATCTTGATGTTTTACCGTCGCAGGGCTTCGCCTAAGCACCGCTACAATATTATCGAGGATTATGGTGGAGGGGGGCACCGCACACGGCTAAGAGATCAATGATCAATTGTTGTGTCTATAGGGTGCCCCCTGCCCCCGTATATAAAGGAGTGGAGGAGGGGGCCGACCAAGGAGGGTGGCGCGCCCTAGGGGGGAGTCCAACTCCCACAGGGAGTAGGACTCCCCTTTTTCCTATTAGGAGTAGGAGAGGGAAGGAAGAGGAAGGAGGGAGGAAGGAAAGGGGGGCCCGGCCCCCCTCCCAATTCGGATTGGGCTTGGGGGGGGGCGCCCCCTCCCTTTCTCCTTTCCCCTCCTTTCCACTAAGGCCCAATAAGGCCCATATACCTCCCGGGGGGTTCCGATAACCTCTCGATGATCCGGTATTGTCCCAATCTCATCCGGAACCTTTCCGGTGTCCAAATATAGTCATACAATATATCGATCTTTATGTCTCGACCATTTCGAGACTCCTCGTCAAGTCCGTGATCACATCCGGGACTCCGAACAACCTTCGGTACATCAAAAAATATAAACTGATAATGAAACTATCATCGTAACGTTAAGCGTGCGGACCCTACGGGTTCGAGAACAGTGTAGACATGACCGAGACACGTCTCCGGTCAATAACCAATAGCGGAACCTAGATGCTCATATTGGCTCCTACATATTCTATGAAGATCTTTATCGGTCAGACCGCATAACAACATACGTTTGTTCCCTTTGTCATCGGTATGTTACTTGCCCGAGATTCGATCGTAGGTATCTCAATACCTAGTTCAATCTCATTACCGACAAGTCTCTTTACTCGTTCTGTAATACATCATCTTGCAACTAACTTATTAGTTGCATTTCTTGCAAGGCTTAAGTGATGTGCATTACCGAGAGGGCCCAGAGATACCTCTCCGACAATCGGAGTGACAAATCCTAATCTCGAAATACGCCAACCCAGCATGTACCTTTGGAGACACCTGTAGAGCACCTTTATAATCACCCAGTTACGTTGTGACGTTTGGTAGCACACAAAGTGTTCCTCCGGTAAACGGGAGTTGCATAATCTCATAGTCATAGGAACATGTATAAGTCATGAAGAAAGCAATAGCAACAAACTAAACGGTCAAGTGCTAAGCTAACGAAATGGGTCAAGTCAATCACATCATTCTCCTAATGATGTGATCCCGTTAATTAAATGACAACTCATGTCTATGGTTAGGAAACTTAACCATCTTCGATCAACGAGCTAGTCAAGTAGAGGCATACTAGTGACACTATCGTGATTTTGAATCGGATCGGAGCTTTGATGGTAGGATCGCAAATCATAGAATCTTCACTATCAGGATCGTAGAAACGTAGATTCTAAGAACTAAAGTCATAGAATCATAGGGGTTAGTTTGGATCGTAAAGTCGTAGAATCGTCTAACAGAATCGCGATTCTGACAACCTTGATTCACACATGTATTATGTTTCCGGTTAATACAATTCTAGCATGAATAATAAACATTTATCATGATATAAGGAAATAAATAATAACTTTATTATTGCCTCTAGGGCATATTTCCTTCATGTGGCCCAGGTAGTAGGCCCAGCTGGTGTGACGAGGGTTGATCCTCATATATTTGAAATAAAGTGAGGAGGCATCGTTGGTTACTACTAAGGCGTTGTTTCACGAGATCTGCAGTTCAATACTCACGCCCAACACCATTTTTTTGTGCTGCTTGGTTGACCGGAAGAAAAAAATGTTCATCCGTGGCCCAGCTTGGTAACACAATGGTCATGGAAAAAAATTCGTCCATGCCCAGGGGTAGGAATACGATGGGCCGGCCCGCTTGGTTTAGTTTATTGTGTTTCGGTTGCACGTATGTCCCAGTTTTCTTTCCATTCGCAGTGTGCTTACGTCAAACAGAGTAAACAAAAAATAGCGTACATAAATAAATCATCAAAACGGGACGAAACAAAGCGGTGCCAAACCAAGAATACCTATTCCCTTTAATAATAGGTATAGATATAGATATGTCTCACACCATATGATAAGGTCTCAAGTCTCACACCAAACCAAAGTAAAGTAAGATAAAGAGTTGATGAGGATAAAACACAAGGCAAATAAGGCAAGCTTCTGACACGGCAACTCCCCTAGAAAAGCAAATGCAAATCCTCGGTCGTAACCTCTACCCCCCTTTGGAATCGAGACACCAAAAAGACAAAGAGGAGCTAAACAGCCCGAGGTAGTAGTCCTAGTGCTCCTCCTCGTCTTCAAAGGACTCATCTGAGTCCCTCTTACTGGCCTCCTAGAGCTTCTCCATGATATCATCATCCTCACCAGTGGCACCACGAAAAGCAGACGTCGTGGCGTTGGAGTCATTGGAGTCGGTCCACTTGTTTTTCTTCCCAATCCAGGACTCCTCTGAGGTGATCTTCTTCTCAGACCCACTCTGCACCTCCAGATGCATGTGCCTCATCATCATGATTTGATGTTGCCTAGCTGTCTTCTCTACCGCATGAGCTTTGTACAACTTATTTTGTGTTTTCATTAGAAAGAAAAAGTGCTTCCTCACCTTCTTCTTGAGCTGGCAGCCAAGTAGGCTTGTAGGATCAAAAGTATGTCTAGAGGGGGGGGGGGGGGGTATTAGAATACTTGACCAAATAAAAACTTATCATTTTACCAATTTTAGTTGTAGGTAAGTTTTAGCAAATCTACCAAGTCAAGTACGCCTTACACATGCAAGTCTAAGAGTTTTGCAATGGAATGTAAAGAGTTTGCATATGAATATAAAGGAGGGATCGGAGATTTCAAACTCAATGAAGACACGATTATTTTTGGCGTGGTTCTGATAGGCGGTGCTATCGTACGTCCATGCTGATCGAGACTTTAACCCACGGAGGGTGAAAGTTGCGTGATTCCACGGAGGACTCCACCCATGAAGGGTCCACGAAGAAGCAACCTTGTCTATTCGATCATGGCTTCCGTCCATGAAGGAGTAGCCTCACTCGGTTAGATCTTCATAAAGTAGGTGATCTCCTTGCCTTTACAAACTCCTTGGTTCAACTACACAATCTTGGAGGCTCCCAAGTGACACCTAACCAATCTAAGAGACACCATTCTTCAAAAGGTAATACATGTTCAACTGTCTTCAAATGATAGTCTCCCAAACACTCAAACACTCTCTCTCAGATTTGGCTTTGGTAGGAGAGGGGATTGAATGGAAAGCAACTTGGGGAAAGCTAGAAATCAAAGTTCAAATGATTGGATTGGAATCACTTGATCTGAACATATGAGTAGGTGGTTCTCTTTTCAGAAAATGACTATTCGTTCTGATGGCTCTCTCTTCTCAATCATTACAAGCCTTTGACCCAACTTGATGACACCGGCATGAGAATCTTAGTGAGACTGATTAGTGTAAATAGATGATATACCCATCGATCCTGTGTAGCTTGGTGTTGGCCGAAAACAAAACTAAAGATCTGCCACACAAGATCCAGTTTTAGCTTTTCTCTATGGCGTGTGTTCTTCTGCGGGAATGGGCAAGACGTAATATTTCAGTGCGTGCGTGCTCGCGAGTCAACGCATGCATATGTGTGTCAACGTACTTAGAGGAAGTGCTGCGACGGGTAAGAGACGATGATGCCAACAATGCAAACACATTGTTCAGCAGCACTCTGCAAAATGTCATCCTTCCAAGCAAACAGTTATATTAATTAAAGGCTAATGCGTTTTAGAAACATCAGTATGATTCCCAATCTTTCAAGACCAGCTTTGGTTCACATAAAAAACAAGACGAGCAAGTCTCTCTAGTTATCATGTGAACCCATGCACCCAGAATCTTTCAGGACCAGCTTTGGTACCATAGAGGAACTCACAAATCCACCAGTGAGACATCAGCTAAAGCATCTACCCACCACCAACCGTGGAACCCATGCACCAAGAACCTTTTACTCGAATCCAACCTAGATAAGATGAAACACAGGAAACTGGAGTGCACAGACAAACTAATCTTCATCCATACCACCTTGTTTGGGGGGCCGCGGACCTCCTGCTGGCTTTGCCAGGATGATCTGTGTTCCACATAGGTGTTAGCATATGAATAAACGACCATAGTTTTATGCATATGAAGATGTCACGAAAGATTGATAATCCTACCTGGTCAATCCACAGTACAGTACATACAACATCTGCCGAGTATTTTAGAGCGAAGGACCTGATTGAAGGGAAAAAGGTTAAGTGGGACATAACAACCTATGTACGCATTTCAAATTTTAAAATGCAAATTAATATGTATCTTGCGGAATAAATGCACAAATTAATAAACAGGGCATGAAAGCACGGAAAATATAGATGACAACACAAATAATTGAACTGGGTATGAGAAAGAACTGATTATGTACAAGGCACCTTGATGTAGCATTTTCGTGGTATCAAGGACACCAGCCGGTAACAGTATATTCGCATCATATCAGGGTATAGATTGAAACGATAAGGATCATGAACAGACATTGTCAAAGCTTCTAGAAGGATTTCCACACCTATTGACAACTAGATATTGAGTAAGGCTTACTTTGTAATGTAGAGGTCCCATATTTTCATAATTGACGCATCCTTGCAAGAACCTTCCTTCAAGTCAATGCCAACTTTCACATTGCCAGCAGCATGCTCAGCATAGAGGGAAGATATTATCTCCATTGCACCAAGTCCAGCATTTTCAGAAAGTGTTCTTGGAACCATTTCAAAACTTTCACCAAATTTTGCAATGGCATACTGATCCAACCTGCATAATTGACCAACAACAGGTGGTGTAAATTAGGAAAAGATTAATAAGTAACATTCAGTTTCATAAACCAACTAAAAAAATTATTATAGCAAGAACATGGTTCACATATCAAATATGGCTCGAGTCCTACAGAATTATGGGACTCTTCACAAGGAATACAAAGAAATGTTTTTATTAATACAAAATTATAGATAAACATGAATGTGTGAACTAAAAGCCCCAATATGGACGTCCAATGAACACCAGGAGAAGATGCACAATAGGACTTGTATATTTACTGCCATTGTACTGGAATGCATGCGAGGATAAAATTTGCGCACTTGAAGGTGGTTAATCAACAGAACTATCATTTCTAAACTCATGTTTCAGATGTGCCCTTTTACATATATGTATGAAATTTATTTTTCACACAATCAAATATAGTTACCCTGTTTCCTTCAGAGAAAATTCCTTCAATCTCTTTGCCAGCTCTACTTCTGTTGCGGCAGCTCCAGGAATAATCCGACTGTCCCTGCACATTGACTAGTATAAACACCAACAGTTAGATGGCATTTAACAAATCAGACGATAATGGAGCATGACTAATACAAAACAATGCAAGGATATTGGTTTCAACCTACATCACATACATACCTTGTACGTGTTTACGCCATCATCGACAGCTCTTTCAAGATCTTCTAATATACTGTCAGTACTGCCTCTTAAGACAACAGTAGCCACTAAATTTCCACCTTCTTCATTTTGGACAACAGTCACCTATAGAACAAAGCAGAGATGTTGAGAAAGGACAAAGTGATGTTACTCGAGAAAGCATGAAGACGTGAAACATACTCGAGCACCACCAATTTCTTCCACCGAAACAGAGTCTGCATATCCTAATTCGCCCGCATTTGGTTGGCTAAGCTTCAACTGTTTTTTATAAAGCACATGGCATCAGAATAAAGTTATTATTGATATTAAATAAAGAGTTTTAGAACCCAGAAATTACAAGTGCTACAGCCCCAGTAGTACGGCAGAATCTCCGAAGCTCAAACTTTGAGCTGACTTTCAGAACCATTAGCCTGTAAACCAGAATATCTGTAATTATAAGTATCACTTGTAAAGCAGGACCAGATCATGGTACAATAAAATTAAACCTGTATTTCAGATGTCTTCCACTATTACAACCTCTAATTAATGGTTATCTTAAAATGTAAAAATAAGTTTCACAAGATAAAACTATCCTAAAAAGATGGCAGTTCATATGAGAAGCGAAATACCGACTTGTAACGTTCACAAAAATGCAATGCCATATCGCCAACTGCAGCTCCACTGACAATGACCTTGGCACCTGAATCAGCCACAGATTTGATAAGCTCCTCCACCTTTGCTTCCTCTGTTTTAGCATAGTTTTCAAGCTGCACAACATCACAAGCATGTGCGTTATAAGGTTACTACATATGTTTGTAAGACGTAAGTAAACTACGATATAACCCTTTCTGAGTGCAGTGAAACCAGCAAAGCATACAAACAAGAATAACAATGAACATACATGCTCAGCAGAATGTATAAGAACAGTTCCCTTCGTTTCAGTTGCAGAAGTGTCCACACCACCAGCAAATACCGCAACCTAAATGATAAAAGAAAATTAAAAATATCAGGAACCCAGAAAAAATTATGAAACATGCATAAAAGGGGTATTACATAAAATAAAAATTAGAATGCATGAAATTTAGTTAACAGAAAAGCATAATAGACTGCATCATGGAACAATGGTGTAACAGTTGGATTCTACAATGAATTGATTCACGAAGACGCTGTTGGAATTGGAGATTTCAAGAATGATTCTATGCTATTTAAGCGTAAGCAATAATGATTGTGTCTGTATGCCAAAATTTTCATATAAGCCACCCAGGATGGTTCACAGTGTTACTATATCAGTAAAACATAGCTACCGCACAACAACTAAGCTTCAGTGTTTATTAATAAGATGGATATCATATAACTGAATGCAGTATCATCATAACTTGAATAAAAACTTCAGAAAGGTTCAATTTTGAGTTACTGAGCAGTTTGATTTTTGGTAGGAAAATACATATAGCAGAATAAACTCTAGGTAGTGGACGTCTGATTCCATCCATTAACATTTAACAGTAGTAAAGAAGGAGATTGGCTGTTAGGAACGGGCGGCACCTATAGTATGTTGGTACTCTACAATGTGGGAGCTGTTCATACATAAGAAAGTGCATTATTGTAGGTAAAACAGATACACACAGATAATGGAAAAAGGCACACAATTATTGTACAATTTCGAGCTCACCATCGCATTCTCCACTTTTTTAATGCTTCCAACAGCGTCATTTTTCAGAACCATCCCACGGACTACAGAAGAATTGTGCAGGCTGCCTCCAACCAGCTTTGCCACTCTAACATTGTCAACATTAAAGTTTGCTGGATTTTCTGGGCAAACTTGGATACAGGCCTGAAAAGCCATGATAAACAGATGAAACAAACCAACGGTTAGTGATATATATATTCCATGATGTCGAAAAAAATAGTTGCTATCAGGTACAAGACAAGTATTAGCCTACATCAGCCACAAGTGGACAAAGCACATCCTCCTGGCCAAATTGCTTGCTGGCAACAGCAGATCTCATCCTCAACAGGACCTCTTCCATGTTCCTTACATCCATATTTTCCGAGCCTTTCTCAACTAGATCCTCCAAAATCTCAAGCGTCTGTACGTACAACACAAAGATTAAACAAAAGCAGCTGTTGCCCAGAATCATATATATGACAGGATTAATAATGCAATGCCTAGTTATTGGGCGGTAAATACTCAATGATGCAACATGCAGGAGTATATATACCTTATGAATGGCCTTGGTGTACCCAATGATGATCTCACTTGGATGCAGTCCCATTCTGATGAGCTCCTCGGCTTTGTCGAGCAGTTCACCCGCGAAAGATATGCTGAGGTTAGCTCCATCTCCGATCTCCTCCTGTTGCGCTCTGGCAGCAAGCACTAGGAGCTTAGCAGCGGGGTGTTGGACCTCAAGCTCGTTCACGATTGTTGCAGCATCATTCGTGATAAAGTGCTTGTCTAGATGATTAATGACCATCTTATTCATTCCTAAAATAGGAAACTGACACTGTTAAAAACCCACCTTCAGCACAGGAACAACCCACAACACAATCAATCGATGTTACCCTGACAGCCAAACACAATTCATTCAGCCCCATCCCCTTAGATCATTGTGCTCCAGCTCTGGGCTGAAACAACTCATCGCCCACCAGCGGTAAAGCTGTGGAGCTTCTCTGCATATACCACGCCACACGGCTACATGTCCTTAACCATAGGCCCGTATTGCAGGACTAACAACTTATCTATTGCTACTGAGCAAACCTCGCCAAAGATGCAGGGAACGGGAGAAGGGCACTCAGCGTTGGGGCCGAGGGAGGTGCGGGTGATGGCGGAGAGCTCGCGGCCGGCGCCGATGTTCTTGAGGACGGCCTCGTCGAGGCCCGAGAGGTGCTTGTGCCCATCCTTGAGGATCGACTGGATCCTGTGCCCCCCGGGATTTGTGCCAAGGCTCACCATCGTCGGCAGCGGTGAGAGCGTGCGGCGTTGCCGCAGGACGTAGGCCGAGGCGATCTGGTGGTGGCCGGCGACCCGGCGTGGGTTGCGGAGAATCGGTAAAACCCTACGACGTGTGTGGCGGAGTGGACGGACAGGACGGTAGCCCTAAGCTGGAAAAAGTTCGGCCTAGTTACTGAATGGGCTGATTTATAGGCCCGAGAGACAACATATTGTGGGCTAGCTCCACTCGTGGAGCTGGCCCGAACGGTAAAAATCTGCAAACTTGAGAGAAAAAAATTACAGAAAGAAAATTGTGTGGAGGCAGCTCGATGGTTTACTAGTGAGAGGGACGAACTACAAAAAAATTCCTCCATCTGAATCACTTGGCAAGCTTTGCAATACATGTTATGGCCCTCGGATAGACGCATGAGGCATGGCTTGCAAGCGCAGACCTCCCCATGCTTCTTTTGCCTTTCAGATGAGGACACAGTCCATCACATTTTGATGCACTGTGTGGCGGCTAGGGAAACTTGGTGCTGCTGCTTTGCATGACTGCGCATTACGGCCGCCATTCCATCCCACCATCACAACCTTGAGAATTAGTGGCTCCTCGCTCGGCGGCCCTTTCGGAAGAAGGACCTAAAGGAATTCGACACTATTGTCATGCTTACTGTGTGGAGCCTGTCGAAGTAACACAACAACCAAGCATTTAATAGGAAAAAGTCTAAAATAAACCTTGAAGTTATAGACGAAAGCTAAATCAAACCCCGAACTTTGAATCCCGAAAATTGGCACCCTGAACTCGTAATCCCAGTCTATTTTGGACCCTATACCTGTTTGACACCCTGGGAATGCTACAATCCCGGCTGGGATTACCAGCTACTCTCACGGACAAGAATTTGGGCTAGCCCACTATAACACAACAAGAATTCGTGAGGTTTAAAAAATGTGCGCACATTTCTAAAATTGTTCAGAAGTTAAAAATGTTCCTGTTTTCTATTTTTCGCACACATTCAATTCTTTTTGTGTTTTTTAAAACCTGTTTGGAATTTTGAAACTCTATTGGCATTTTAAAAGACTATTCACAATTTCAAAAAAAAAATCACATTTGTCAAAAACTGTTCAGAATTCCAACAGTTTTCCACATGCTTTGAAAAATGTTTTGTATTTTCAAAATTGTTTGACATTTTTAAATAATGTATTTAAAAAATGTTTCTGATTGTTGGCAGTGGACTCGACTGGGCCAGCCCACCAGACATGAAGCGAGTTTTTTTCCTTAACATGGGACGTAAAAATTCTTTCTTTCTTTTTCTTAACGGGCGACGTTATAATTCCAAAACAAAAAAAACATGTTGTGGAGTCGAACTTGCGACCTGGTAGCCACTACAGCAGATGGCTATGACTGACGTAGTCAGAGACCCGAAATATTTAATTAGAAACCAAAGCGTTAAACTTTGAAAACATTTTTTAGAGGCAAACAAGTATTGAAAACGTCTTTATTTAAGAAATCTTCGAACATTTTATAAAGTGCGAGCACTTTTTAAAAAATTTGAATAATTTTTAAAAACCAACAACTTTGAGAAAGTGAACACCTTTTATAAACATGTTTTGCATCCTAAACAAAATTTTAAAGTGCAAGCACTTTTCGAAACATTCATGTGATTCAAAAAATGTTTTGTACATTCAAAAAACAGTAGCATTTCAGGAATGTTCACGAGTTCCAAGAATGTGTTTGTGACATTTTCAAAAAAATGTGTGTGCAATGTAAAAATATGTTTGCGTGATGTAAAAAAATGAGTCATAACCTTAACAGAATATATGTGGCATGTCCTTGAAAAAAGTGTATGCAAATTTAAAAATTTTGAACCATGTAAAAGAGTGTTCGTGTTGTTTTATAAAATTTTTATTGTCATTAAGAAAATGTAAAACATGTATTTGGAAGAATATTACCATGTATTCAAAAATGTCTGAAAACATTTAATTTAAAAATGTACATAATGTATTTGAAAATATCAAAAGTGTATCCAAAAATATTTAATGTGTCGTTAAAAATGTACATTGGGTAGTGAGAAAATTTAGACATGTGTAAAAATGAAAAAAGAAAAGAAAACGAAATAGAGAGAAACTAAGAAAAACAAGAATACCAGATTAGTTTGTTTTTTTGAGAAAAAAATACCAGATTAGTGCGCGTGAGCAAGTAACTGCGCTACTGGGCCGGCCCAAGTTAGCAAATCCCAGCTACGTCCTGCCAAGGTTATAAATAGACCAGGATTAGAGAGTTTGGTGTGCTCATTTCCGGGATGGAGAGATCAAGGTTTGTTTTACCTTTCGCCTACAAATTGAAGGTTTGTTTTGGACCTTTTCCCATTTAATAACTCTGATAAACAATGCTCAGTCTATGCCCTTGTTGATCAGATCATTCAGGAGCTCTACACTTGGAGGGTGGCCCGGACGGTGTCTTTAGATAGCTTTGTGAGGAGTTAGCCTTCAGTCGTTCTAGGTGTGCTGTGTGTTCCGGCAGCACGGCTTGTAGTGTCTGCTAGAATATTCTTGTAAACCGTTTTGATGCCTCTTATAAAACTAAGGTACACCATTGGCACAATATAAAAAAATAGAAGGAAGAAGAATTGTATCACCAATTAACTTGTGCTGATGGTACCTTGTGTCATGATGAGAGGGTACTGCGTGGAATGCCCCCTGGCATTTAAGAAAATCTGTAGAAGTTTGAGAGCACGGTCGGTCTTGAAGAGCTGTTGTTGTCGCACGTACCTTGTAGAGTTAATGCAAATATGAATGAGATGCTCAATGTTTTCACAGTGGGAGTAACTTCAACAGTAACATCGGGTCCAACTCAGCAAATTTTCTTATGTGGCAGTGAGTTAATAAGAAGAGAAGTAGTTTGAGTAACTTAGTTAGTTACTGTAACATCACATGTCTCAACGTAATATGAGTCCATAACATAATAAATGAAGCTTTACATGTTACCACACTTATGTTACTACCCACTATGAAAGTAGTAATATAGTCTAGAGATATGTATATGTTACTCTTCAGTGTGACTAGTTTAAGGAAGTGAGGGAGGCTCTTTTTAAATGTTGCAAACAAAGGCTCCGGAGCCCGATGGTTTTCCGTTGCTATTTTTCAGAAGAATTGTGGTTTATAGCATGGTGAGGTGACACACATGGTGCTTCGTGTTCAAGATTCTCTGGACGCTATCAATAAAATAATTATTATTTGCATCCACTTCTTTATCTTCTTTTATCTTCTTTATCTTTTTCTTCTACTTCTTGTGGATCTGTACATATTCTCTTGTTTGTTTTTTATTAATAAAATGTTGTGGGGCCAAGCCCTGCAGTTTCCATGGTAAAAAAATCATTATTTTAATTCTTAAGGATCTATTCCAACTTCCTTAACCGAATTCCCACCAATAAGCTTGTGCTCTTCAATCTTTAAGATTATCTCAAAAGTTCATGCATAGCAAAGATTATGCAGTATGTCTCGACGGTGTCTTTCGTTGTCCCTTGTAATGGAAGCACACTTGATGAATTTAAACCCACAAGAGGTATTTGATAAGGGGAACCCATATCACCTTATGTATTTTTGATTGCTGTAGAGAGGCTCTCTTTTCTGCTAAAGTAGATAAGTTTGGACGAAAATGTGAATGCGGTGATGGTTGCACAGACTGCTCCACCGGTTAACCATCTCCTCTCTGTGGATCATTGCCTCTTAATGTTCAAGGCAAAGATTGATGGTGCCAATATTATGAAAGATACTCTATAGAAATATTGTGACGGCTCATGTCAGCGTGTTAACCAATCCAAATCGAAAGTATTTTTTGGTAAGGTTGCCCCAATGATTGTAGATGAAATTAAAAATATTCTTCATGTCCCAAACAAATCGCAGATAGATATCTGGGTCTGCCTTCTAATGTGGGGAAGTTAAAGAACAATTCTTTCAAATGCATCAATGATATACCTTGGTGCAAGGTGAAGGGCTAGATTGAGAAGAGTATGACTTGGCAGGGAAGGAGAACCTGATTACGTTTGTCCCTCAGGCGATTAAATATAGGAAACACTTCCGATTTTGAGATACTAAACTATCCAATTTAGTGATGGTTGCAAAGAAGTCATGGAGGTAGGTTCAAGACCCCAACTCTCTTAGTGCGTGGATTCTGAAAATTGTGTATTATTGGGATATGTTGAATGTGGAACTAGGGTTTCATCCATCAGAGGAACGGCAGACATAACGTAAAGAAATTTTGGTGTTGAAACCTGGTTGAATCCGTTGAATGGCACTGGTCAGGAGAAAAATATTTGGAGTGATTATTAACAATGGAGGATGATATGTTGAGATCACTCGACTCACGGACAAATGACCCTCCCATCATAGTAGCAGAATTGATAGATGACAACACATGAACATGGAATCGTGATCTGGTTTATGAACCTATGCAAAGTTGAGCAAGAAGATATCCGAGGTGGTTGATGAGGGGCTGACACTTGAGTACGTCATGCACGTGGGCCTCAATCGAGCAATCTAGCTGCTCTATGCTCGTGTGCACCCGATGTGGGAATGCAATAGGGTAGACGATGCTACCCAGCCCATTCGACGTGGCTTTTATAAGGGAAAATCCATGCGGGAGACGCCCTCGCTAATGTTCAAGGGCAAGGCAACAGACTTCCACTAGTAGAAAACAGGGCTTTAGTCCAGGCCGGGTCAGCCCATTAGTCCCGGTTCAGTCTAGAACCGGGACCAATGTGGGTATTGGTCTCGGTTCGTGAGCCCAGGGGGCCGGCCGGGCCACGTGGGCCATTGGTCCCGGTTCATCTGGACCTTTGGTCCCGGTTGGTGGGATGAACCGGGACCAATGGGCCTCGCTCCTGGCCCACCACCATTGGTTCCGGTTGGTGGCTTGAACCGGGACCAAAGGCTCCCCTTTAGTCCCGGCTCATGTCACCAACCGGGACCAATGAGATGCCTATATATATCCCCTCGCGCAAGAGCAGAGCACAGTGCTCTGTTTTTTCTGGCCGAGGGGGAGAGGACTTTGTGGTGCTCTAGCTTACCTCCTATGCACATGAGGTGTTCGATGGAATGCCCGAGCCACACTACTTAAGCTTTCTCCTCTCGAAGCTCGACCTCCAAACTCCATTTTCCTCGAGATTTGTCTAGATTTAGCGGTCCGTCACGCCCCGTCCCCGTCTTCACCGCCGTCGATCACCCGCGCCGATCTCATCACCGACACCACCGTGGTGAGCCTCTTTTTCTTATCTTCTTTCTGAAAGGAAAAATATTCTTACTTGTATGTTTAGATAGATACTTGTATCATTTTCTTACATTTATTATTGCATCTTATATAGTGCGATGGTTTTGGTATCCGCCCCCGTCGGCCCTCGTCCTGTCTATGATTCGGATGTGGTATGTATATTATCTTTATAACTATTGGTTCATTTATTGTTTATGAAAATTATGCCGACCAACGTGACATAGATTTTATTTATCTAGGATGTATGTGAATCGGAAATGCCAACCGACCCTATTGTCGAGAGGTTAAATTTAGTTGAAGAAGAAAACAATTTGTTGAAGGAAAAAATAAAAAAAATTGAGGAGGAGAAGATGATATTGGAGTTGCATGTTGCGGATGTCGTCGATGATCACAAGATCAAGATGGATGCAATGCGCTTGAAGATTAGAAAGATTAGAAAATATGCCATTCATACCGAGGCTTGGTATAATTATGCCGTTGGATCAATTGTTACCTTGGTTACGATTATGATCGCATTTATTTTCGCATTGAAATGTTTTACATAGTTTCAATGTATGGTTTAATTAATTAGATGCTCTGGAGAGCTATATGTTGTTAGATGAGAACTATGTATGCACTTTGGTTTTAATGTGATGATGAACCTCTATTAATTTGGACACTTAATTATATATAATGCACATAGATGAACCGGCAATGGATGTACGGTGACAGACACACCCGCGAGTACATTAAGGGCGTGCATGAGTTTCTCGATGCGGCTGAGGCAAACAAGCAGAATGGTTTTATGTGTTGTCCATGCACTGAATGTGGGAATACGAGGTCTTATTCTAACCGGAAAATCCTTCACTCCCACCTGCTTTACAAGGGTTTCATGCCACACTATAATGTTTGGACGAGGCACGGAGAAATAGGGGTTATGATGGAAGACGGCGAAGAAGAAGACTACGATGACAACTATGTGCCCCCTGAATACGGTGATGCTGCAACGGGGGGAGCTGGTGAAGATCAAGAGGAACCAGACAATGTGCCCAATGATGCTGTAACGGGTGAAGCTGCTGAAGATCAAGAGGAACCAGACGATGTGCCCGATGATGATGATCTCCGCCGGGTCATTGTCGATGCAAGGACGCAATGCATTAGTTAAAAGGAGAAGCTGAAGTTCGATCGCATGTTAGAGGATCACAAAAAGGGTTATACCCCAATTGCGAAGATGGCAACACAAAGCTCGGTACCGTACTGGAATTGCTGCAGTGGAAGGCAGAGAATGCTGTGGCTGACAAAGGATTTGAGAAGCTACTGAAAATATTGAAGAAGAAGCTTCCAAAGGATAACAAATTGCCCGACAGTACATACGCAGCAAAGAAGGTCGTATGCCCTCTAGGATTGGAGGTGGAGAAGATACATGCATGCCCTAATGACTGCATCCTCTACCGCGGTGCATACAAGGATCTGAACGCATGCCCGGTATGCGGTGCATTGCGGTATAAGATCAGACGAGATGACTCTGGTGATGTTGACGGCGAGCCCCCCCAGGAAGAGGGTTCCTGCGAAGGTGATGTGGTATGCTCCTATAATACCACGGTTGAAACGTTTATTCAAAAACGAAGAGCATGCCAAGTTGATGCGATGGCACAATGAGAACCGAAAGAAAGATGGGAAGTTGAGAGCACCCGCTGACGGGTTGCAGTGGAGAAAAATCGAGAGAAAGTACTGGGATGAGTTTGCAAAGGACACAAGGAATGTATGGTTTGCTTTAAGCGCGGATGACATTAATCCTTTCGGGGAGTAGAGCAGCAATCACAGCACCTGGCCCGTGACTCTATGTATGTATAACCTTCCTCCTTGGATGTGCATGAAGCGGAAGTTCATTATGATGCCAGTTCTCATCCAAGGCCCTAAGCAACCCGGCAACGAAATTGATGTGTACCTATGGCCATTAGTTGAAGAACTTTTACAACTATGGAATGAAAACGGTGTACGTACGTGGGATGAGCCCAGACAGGAGGAATTTAACCTTAAGGCGTTGCTGTTCGTGACCATCAATGATTGGCCCGCTCTCAGTAACCTTTCAGGACAGACAAACAAAGGATACCACGCATGCACGCACTGTTTAGATGACACTGAAAGTATATACCTGGACAAATGCAGGAAGAATGTGTACCTGGGCCATCGTCGATTTCTTCCGACCAACCATCAATGTCGAAAGAAAGGCAAGCATTTCAAAGGCGAGGCAGATCACCGGAAGAAGCCCGCCATGCGCACCGGTGATCACGTGCTTGCTATGGTCAATGATTTACACTACGTAATCTTTGAAAAAGGTCCCGGTGGACTAGCTGTTCCGAATGGCTGAGGGACACGCACCCATGTGTAAGAAGAAATCTATATTTTGGGACCTACCCTACTGGAAAGACCTAGAGGTCCGCTCCTCAATCAATGTGATGCACGTGACGAAGAACCTTTGCGTGAACCTGCTAGGCTTCTTAGGCGTGTATGGGAAGACAAAAGATACACCTGAGGCACGGGAGGACCTGCAACGTTTGCACGAAAAAGACGGCATGCTGTAGGATCGAAAGTATGTCTAGAGGGGGGGTGATTAGACTACTTGACCAAATAAAAACTTAACCTTTTCCCAATTTTAGTTCTTGGCAGATTTGAGTTAATTTAGGACAAGTCAAGCAATCATCACATAATTCAAGCAAGCATGCAAAGAGTATATAGGCAGCGGAAAGTAAAGCATGCAACTTGCAAGAATGTAAAGGGAAGGGTTTGGAGAATTCAAACGCTATTGGAGACACGGATGTTTTTCCCGTGGTTCGGATAGGTGGTGCTATCCTACATCCACGTTGATGGAGACTTCAACCCATGAAGGGTAACGGTTGCGCGAGTCCACACAGGGCTCCACCCAAGGGTAACGGTTGCGCGAGTCCACACAGGGCTCCACCCACGAAGGGTCCACGAAGAAGCAACCACCCACAAAGGGTCCACGAAGAAGCAACCTTGTCTATCCCACCATGGCCATCGCCCACACAGGACTTGCCTCACTAGCGGTAGATCTTCACGAAGTAGGCGATCTCCTTGCCCTTACAAACTCCTTGGTTCAACTCCACAATCTTGTCGGAGGCTCCCAAGTGACACCTAGCCAATCTAGGAGACACCACTCTCCAAGAAGTAACAAATGGTGTGTAGGTAATGAACTCCTTGCTCTTGTGCTTCAAATGATAGTCTCCCCAACACTCAACTCTCTCTCATAGGATTTGGATTTTGTGGAAAGAAGATTTGAGTGGAAAGCAACTTGGAGAGGCTAGAGATCAAGATTCATATGGTAGGAATGGAATATCTTGGTCTCAACACATGAGTAGGTGGTTCTCTCTCAGAACATATGAGTTGGAATGGTTTGTGTGTTCTGATGGCTCTCTCTTCGAATGAGAAGGAGGTGGAGGGGTATATATAGCCTCCACACAAAATCCAACCGTTACACAGTTTTCCAATCTCGGTGGAACCGAATCAATAAACTCGGTCGGACCGAAAATGTAAACCTAGTGACCGTTAGAGATTTTCGATGGGACTGACATGCAACTCGGTAGGACCGATATGGTTAGGGTTTGGGCATAAAGTAATCTCGGTGAGACCGATTACGCAAACTCGGTGAGACCGAATTTGGTAATTAGCTAACCAGAGAGTTGGTCAGGCAAACTCGGTGGGACCGATTTGCTCTTTCGGTGAGACCGAGTGGAACTCGGTGAGACCGAAAAGTTACAACGGGGAAACACTGAGTTTACATTGCAATCTTGGTGGGACCGATTCGCTCTTTCGGTGAGACCGAAAAGTTACGAAAAGGAAACAGAGAGTTTGCAACCCCATCTCGGTGAGACCGAGATCCTTATCGGTAGAACCAAATTGCTAGGGTTTTGGCAGTGGCTAATGACAAGTGAAACTCGGTGGCGCCGGATAGGAAGAATCGGTAAGACCGAGTTTGGCTTGGGTTTAGGTCATATGTGGATATGGGAAAGTAGTTGAGGGTTTTGGAGCATATCACTAAGCACATGAAGCAAGAGGCTCATTAAGCAACACCTCATCCCTCCTTGATAGTATTGGCTTTTCCTAAAGACTCAATGTGATCTTGGATCACTAAAATATAAAATGAAGAGTCTTGAGCTTTTGAGCTTGAGCCAATCCTTTGTCCTTAGCATTTTGAGGGTTCCACTTTCACATCCATGCCATGCCAATCATTGAGCTTTCCTGAAATAATCATCTTAGAATAGCATTAGCTCAATGAGCTATATGTTGTTATGAATTACCAAAACCACCTAGGGATAGTTGCACTTTCAATCTCCCCCTTTTTGGTAATTGATGACAACATATAGATCAAAGCTTCGACAAATGATAATAAGCAAGAAATATATCGTCGCTTTGAGAAGTATGTGATAAGTAAGAGCTCCCCCTAAATTTGTGCATATTTAAAATTTGCTTTGGACTGCAAATGCACAAGGATTTAGAGTCATGGGTTACTCTTCCATGTCACATACATCTTGGAGGAGCGCTTAAAATGATAAGAATGAAATACATGCACTCATCACCAAGAATAGTGAATGATCACACAAGATAGATAGTATAATAGCAATAAGCAAGCATTAAGTGTAGCTTATGATCAAACACATGATCATCAATGTCTCACAAGCATAGTATCTCAAGCACTCAAAAGCAAACAAGTTCGAAAAACCACCAAATAAACCAAGAGAGAAAAGCAACACACTCTCTCTCGAAGCCTATGATCTATACATATTCTCCCCCTTTGGCAACAAGTTACCAAAAAGTTCCTAGAAAATGCATAGTGCTAGATCGACGCTCAGGCTTGATCTTCTGGTGGTGGTGGAGTCCGGATCACTCCAAGGACGAAGGCTTCGATAGATGCTGAAGTAGACGCTGGAGTTGGAGCTGAAGTAGATGCTGGAGCTGGTGCTGAAGTGGTGGCTCTTGTGTCAGCAACTGGCACGACAGACGACCTCGGACCTCTTGGCACTCTGGCAAAGGCATGAGTGGTAGTCCTGCCTCTCCTCTCCTGCATGTCCTCCTAGAGCTGCTCCACTGCAGACTGAACTTCGGTTACTTTGACATCCAAGTCATAGAACTTCTGTTCCATGATTCTCTCTAGGCTCTGCTGATTCTGAGTGAGGGTGGCCAGACTTTGCTCAATCCTCAGCGTGGATGCAATCAAGTAACCAAGCTGCTCTTGCTTAGTCTTCAAGAAATACTCAGATGCCTCCTCTTGAGTAGGCATCTTGGCAGCTTTCTCCTTCCTCGCCTTCTCCTTCTTTGCGTATGCTTGGGCAGATGATGGCTCGTTCTCAGTCATGACAACTTGATTGTCCTCAAAATCTGGACGGATGGGCAAATGTTCCTTGTCCAATAAATATATGCCCGTGCCCATCTTGGAGTTGATGAGCTCCTGAATTTGAGGGGCATATCCGCAGCTCCTCTTCTGATCTGCTGCAGTCCTCTTGATAGTTTCCACTATGAGGCTCATCACCTTGAACTTATGAGGTACATCAAATACATGTAGCAAGTTGATAGCATGGCCTCTGATCATCTTGTGATCACCTGACTTGGGCAATAAGGTGTGCCTCAAGATCCAATTGATAGTCAGGAGCCCTGACAGAAGGTAATGTACTGAGCCAAACTTGAAGGTATCAAGTGCTTCATTTGGGATCTCCTTGTACATATTTGACATTGAGTTGTGGTCCATCTTTTTCTTGGCATATATGTCCATGTCATCATCATGCTCCTCTGGGGCATTAATCAACTTTGCCCATTCCTCAACAGTGGATTGGTACCTCGTACCCTTAGACATCCATGTGATCCTCCCATCTGGATAGAAGTGTGCTGTGGAGTAGAATTGCATGATCAGTTCCTCGTTCCACTTTGTGAGCTTCTGCCCAACAAAGTCAGCTACTCCACAAGCTATGAAGCTGTCTTGCACTCCAGGATAGTGCTCCTCATTGTCCTTAATGTATTGCCAATCAACCCATCGCATATCACAGACAATGGGCTTCTTATCTAGCAGCACTGTCTCATAAAAATCCTGTTGCTCCTTGGTGTGAAACCTGTAGTCCACGGCTGTCCTTCTCCTTGAAGCATACGTGTCTGCTTCTCTCCACTTCCTCAGCCCTGAATCTCTCCTGAGCTTCATATCCTCAGCCACAGGATGAGCATCGTTGTGGTCTGGGATCTTGGGCTTTAGCTTTCTCAGAACATTCTCTTCCTCTTCTTCAGCAACAGTCTCAGGCACTGGGGCCTTGTTCTTCTCAGCTACAGGAATGCTCCTTGTATTTCTCTTAGGCTTTGGCTTTGGAGCTGGCTTGGCCTTGGAAGCAGCTCCCCCTGATTTTATGGCATCTCCCATTAGCTTGGGTGCCTTGGGAGCTGGTGCAGCCACCTCTTCTTCTTCTTCTTCCTCTTCCATGATGGAAGCTTTGCCAAGCACTCTAGCCACAGTCTTCTTCACCCTTTCCTTTCTTTTCTTGCCCTCAGCTGCAACTGGCTCTATGGGCTTCTCAGTTGACATTCTGGCCTTTGACATTGGCTGCCTGCCTGCTGGCCTTTTGATTTTCAGGCCTGGCTCAGTGCCTTGAGCTGGCTCAATTCTCTTGGAAGTGGCCTCTTCCTCTGCCACATAGTCCTCATCTTCGGAATCTGAAGTCCTCTTCTTCCTCTGTCTCGTGGCAGCCTTTGGCAAATTGCTAGGAGTGCTCCTGCTGTCTTCATCAGAAGAGCTGGAGGGACTAGTGCCCTCACTCATGTGCACCTGCTGCTCTGACATATTTTGGCTATCACTTTGATCAGACATGCTGCAAACTGACTGCTGACCCCGTGAATAGTTTATAGAAGAGATAGAGTGGATGAGCATCACAAAATGCAGAGATTTTTGCAAAAGAATGATCCAAAAACTTAGTTTTAGTTTCCCACTGAAATCATCTCGGATCTACCGATTTTCAAACTCGGTGATACCGAATCAGTTTTGGAACCTAAACTAGTGAACTCGGTAGGACCGAGTCACAGTTCGGTGGCACCGAGACTGCTAGGGTTTCACTGAGTTCAAAAATCGGTCACACCGATAAGTAATTCTCGGTCAGACCGAGTCTCACTTGTGCAATGGCATAAGCCAAATCGGTGGGACCGAGTTTTTCAACTCGGTGGGTCCGAGATGGTTTCGGCGGAAACCTAACCCTAAAATTTTCGAATCAAAGCTAATCTACAGGCGCATTGACTGGATAGGAGTGTTTCAGTTGTGGCAAGAATCATGAAGAACACAATGTGCTAGGAATTGGATGGGGAATAGCACTGTGATCAAGTCCATACCCTAGTTCGGCGGAGACTTGCTACGGCGGCAACGGCGGGGCAGAATTCCCGTTGACGGCGACGGAGACCAGCGACTGGAGGCGGCTGGCGGCGAGAAGACGATCCGGAGACCACGAGGGCAGAGCAGGCTATCGCGCGGGCGAGGGGTTCGGAGAAATTTCCAAAATTTTGCCCTTGACTATATATAGCCCAACCCTGTCGGTGTGACCGAGTGGAACAAATCGGTGGCACCGAGATTCATAACTGCAAGCAGTTACTGAAACTCGGTGTGACCGAAATGTTCAAATCGGTTGCACCGAGATGGAAAACCTAGATCAACTTAATGATCTCGGTAGGACCGAAAGTGGAGTATCGGTCAGACCGAGAATCATAAAGAGGTTTTGGAAGTTTAAGTCTATGACGAATCGGGGACTCTGAGCGCTCCTCACACAGAGTGGTTCGAATCTGACTTAATCAAATTTTGTGATGCAACATGAATAGAGTTTGAGACGAGAAAAGCATAGATAGCTAGAGGAGGTTCTTAGGCATTCTTGTCCATCCACTTGGCAAAAGAAGATAAAACCAAACAATCAAAACAACAAGTGGATGTCCTCGAATGAGTAAAATATGCAACCAGCATGCTCACACAATAAGATGGCAAATGAAATATGTGGCAAGGCATGCACAACCAATTCTAGCATCTATCAAGCAATTTGCGATGACAAGGTCATCTATATATGAGTATATTGACTTAGGAGTCAAGTGAGAGCACTTGATCATAGGTCATACTCATCGTTTAAGCTCAAGTAGGGTTACCACTTTTACATAAAGCATTGTTTTGTTCACATCTTTAGAGTTGCTTTAGCTCAAGTCTTAGAGTAAAGCTCCCCCTAGATGTGATATCCCCCCTAAGAGGGATGAACTAACCTTGGGTTTTGTCGATGATGACTTCATGTAGATGTTGAAGATGTGGATGCTCAATGTTGATGTAGATCACTTGGAGCTATCCATTTGAGTGAATTGCACTTTCAATACCTACATGGGTTAGTCCGACAAGGAACAAACAAGGATATCCATAGACATAGAGTGATGCACACAAAAGGTGATGTCCATGAAAACTTTTAGGTTACCTTGTCCTCTGTCTTACCAACAAGAGGGTTTGTGACTCCTTGAACTAGTGCACGATGTGGAAGTTGATTGCACTTGTTCTTGCCAAAATGATGAAAGTGAAGTATGTTGGCGGAGTCACCCTCAAGAACTCTCTAGTTCTTCTTCTTTTGGATCCACACCATCTTGATGGGAATCCTTGGAGTTGTAATCGTACTTGATGAAGTGGAACTTGAAGTAGTCTTGGGAATCCACTTGACTAAGGTCTTTGGAGCTTCTTCAAATGCATCAATTTCCTCTTGAAGCTTGTCCTTGCCTTTTTGCTTGTAGTCTTGTGGTGGAAGATCATCTTGAGCTTGTGTCCCCTTGAAAGAAGTATACTTCTCTTGTTGAGGGACAAACTTTGTCTTGGGGTATTGATCTTCTTCCCACTCAACTCCATTGGCATTGAACTTTCGTTCAAAACCAATACCTTGATCCTTCCTGTGCATTCCTTGTTTGCGCACAATTTCCTCGAATTGCTTACTCCCGGCAAGGCTTTTGTACACTCCTTTCTCTATAATTCCCTTCAATAAACTATTTTCTTTCTCAAGTGTAACTTGGCTAAGAGAATCATTAGTGGAATCAAGAGAGCTACTAGAAGTAACAATATTGGATTTAGCATGATCATTGTTACTACTAGAGGAAGAATCTTTCTTGTTCTTGTTACTAGACTTGACTTGAGGCATGTAAGTGGATAAGAGTAAACGCTTGGCAATGTAAGAAGAACTTTTCTTGCGGAGATCATCATTGATTGCTTTTAAGAACTCATGCTCTTGCTCAAGATTGAGCTTTTCAAAGCATAATTTCTCATGAGCTCTTAAAAGTTCTCGATGATCTTCGAAGATGGTTTCATGACTAACTTAAGAGTGTTTAGTTCTTTAGTTAGGGCCTCAATCTTATCCTTATCATTGTCATTCATCTTATCTTGATTAGCATGTTTAATTGACATTTCATCATAGTATTCATCACTAGAGTTGTCAACAAGCAAATCATCTCCTAACAAGTCATCTTCATCACTATTGAAATCAACATACTCGGGGTGTGTTACCTTAGGACCTTTGTCCATGAAGCATCTTCCAATTCCTTCATTTGGTGAGTCAAATATGTCGTAGGAGTTGGTTGACACAAGTGCTAGACCGGCAACACCTTCATCTTGAGTATCTTCGGAGTCGGAGTGATAACTTCTCTCGAAGTGGCCGTCGGAGTCGGAGCTGGATACCCATTCACCAACATGAGCTTGATGTCTTCGTCTTGTGTAGCTCCTTGATGATTTTTCCTTCCTTTCCGAATCCTTGCTTCTCCGTGAGTATCTTCGTTCATAACGATCATCTCTACTCCTTCTCTCTCTTGGTGGTGATCCTTTGCTTCTTCTTTTTGGAGAATCTTCTCTTCTCTTGTAGGGAGCCGTACACTCATTGGAATAGTGTCCGGGTCTTCCCCAATTGTAGCAGTTTTGCTCTCGACTAGAAGATCTTTTGTCATTGTAGGACCTTGACTTGAAGCTTCTATCTTTGCTTCTACTCTTGTAGAACTTGTTGAAGTTCTTCACCATTAAGCTCAATTCTTCATTGAAGTCTTGTTTCTCACTTGATGATGTAGGGGCTTCACATGAGGCTTTATAGGCACCACTTGATTTGTTGTGAAGTTCCTCTTTATCCTTAAGTGACATCTCATGAGCAACAATTCTTCCAATCACCTCCGTTGGCTTGAGATCTTTGTAATTGGGCATCATTTGGATCAATGTGCACACGGTATCATATTTTCCATCCAAGGCTCTTAGAATCTTCTTGATGATGAATTTATCGGTCATCTCTTCACTTCCTAAGCCGGCAATCTCATTTGTGATGAGAGCAAGCCTAGAGTACATTTCAGCGACACCTTCACCATCCTTCATCTTGAACTTGTCAAGTTGGCTTTGAAGCACATCCAACTTGGATTCCTTGACGGAGTCGGTACCTTCGTGCATATCAATCAAAGTGTCCCAAATTTCCTTTGCATTCTCAAGGCGGCTGATTTTGTTGAATTCTTCAGGGCACAATCCGTTGAAGAGAATATCACAAGCTTGAGCATTGTATTACAACATCTTCAACTCATCCGCGGTAGCTTCACGGTTTGGTTCTCTCCCATCAAAGAAGTCACCTTGCAAACCAACACACACAATAGCCCAAACGGCGGGGTTATGTCCAAGAATATGCATTTTCATTTTATGCTTCCAACTAGCACTGGTAGAAAAAGGGCCTATAGTCCCGGTTCGTAAGGGACTTAAGTCCCGGTTCCGGAACCGGGACTAAAGTGTCGGTACTAATACCTCCCCCCTTTAGTCCCGGTTCAATCCAGAACCGGGACTGAAGGCCCTCCACGTGGGCAGTGCGCAGAGCCCAGTCAGGAGACCCTTTGGTCCCGGTTGGTGGCACCAACCGGGACCAATAGGCATCCACGCGTCAGCACTTCTGTGGCTGGGGTTTTTGTTTTTTTTGAAAGGGGGGGGGGGGTTGGGGGTTTTGCGGGGTTAATTTAGGTGTTTCATATATTGTGTTAGCTAGTTATAATTAATAGAGAGAAGTGTCCTCTCTTATGTCCGTGCTTGGTCGACGCTACGTACTATACATACGTATATAGAGAGGACTAGACATGCTAGCTAGCTAGTAAGCAAACGAAGGAAACAGAAGATCGTCATGAACATATATGCATATATACAGATAGAACTGATATCGACCACCTCTCCTTCTCCGAGAGATTGGTCGAACAACAAGTTCTCGTATATCTATCTGACACTACCGGCTACATATATACAATAATTATCTCTTACAAATATAATCATACGGACTCAGGGTCCACATAGAATTCTCCGTCTTCAAGGATCACGTGGTCAAGAAAGAATGCCACCAATTCCTCTTGAATTGCTCGCATGCGAGCTGGTGCTAGGAGTTCATCCTGTTGGGGAACGTAGCAGAAATTCAAAATTTTCCTACGTGTCACCAAGATCTATCTATGGAGAGACCAGCAACGAGGGGAAGGAGAGTGCATCTACATACCCTTGTAGATCGCTAAGCAGAAGCGTTCAAGTGAACGGGGTTGATGGAGTCGTACTCGTCGTGATTCAAATCACCGATGACCAAGTGCCGAACGCACGGCACCTCCGCGTTCAACACACGTGCAGCCCGGTGACGTCTCCCACGCCTTGATCCAGCAAGGAGAGAGGGAGAGGTTGAGGAAGACTCCATCCAGCAGCAGCACAACAGCGGGGTGGTGATGGAGGAGCGTGGCAATCCTGCAGGGCTTCGCCAAGCACCACAGAAGAGGAGGGAGAGAGAGATGCAGGGCTGCACCAACGAGAGATCGAATCGCGTCTTATGGGCAGCCCTATGCCTCATATATATAGGGAAGGGGAGTGGCTGCGCCCCCTCTAGGGTTCCCACCCCTAGGGGGCGGCAGCCCTAGATGGGGAGCAAGGGGCCGGCCAAGAGGGGATGGGAGAGGGAGGCGCACCAATATGGGCCCTAAGGCCCATATCCCATTAGGGTTTGCCCCCTCTCCATCTCTTAGGCGCATGTGCCTTAGTGGAGCTGGTGCCCTTGGCCCATGTAGGCCAAGGAACACTCCCTACAGCCCATGTGCCCCCCCGGGGCTGGTGGCCCCACTTGGTGGACCCCCGGGACCCTCCCGGTGGTCCCGGTACGTTACCGATAAACCCCGAAACTCTTCCGGTGACCAAAACAGGACTTCCCATATATAAATCTTTACCTCCGGACCATTCCGGAACTCCTCGTGACGTCCGGGATCTCATCCGGGACTCCGAACAACATTCGGTAACCACATACAAACTTCCTTTATAACCCTAGTGTCATCGAACCTTAAGTGTGTAGACCCTACGGGTTCGGGAGACATGCAGACATGACCGAGACGTTCTCCGGTAAATAACCAACAGCGAGATCTGGATACCCATGTTGGCTCCCACATGTTCCACGATGATCTCATCGGATGAACCACGATGTCAAGGACTTAATCAATCCCGTATACAATTCCCTTTGTCTAGCGGTACGATACTTGCCCGAGATTCGATCGTCGGTATCCCGATACCTTGTTCAATCTCGTTACCGGCAAGTCTCTTTACTCGTTCCGTAACACATCATCCCGTGATAAACTCCTTGATCACATTGTGCACATTATGATGATGTCCTACCGAGTGGGCCCAGAGATACCTCTCCGTTTACACGGAGTGACAAATCCCAGTCTCGATTCATGCCAACCCAACAGACACTTTCGGAGATACCTGTAGTGTACCTTTATAGCCACCCAGTTACGTTGTGACGTTTGGTACACCCAAGGCATTCCTACGGTATTCGGGAGTTGCACAATCTCATGGTCTAAGGAAATGATACTTGACATTAGAAAAGCTTTAGCATACGAACTACATGATCTTTGTGCTAGGCTTAGGATTGGGTCTTGTCCATCACATCATTCTCCTAATGATGTGATCCCGTTATCAATGACATCCAATGTCCATGGTCAGGAAACCGTAACCATCTATTGATCAACGAGCTAGTCAACTAGAGGCTTACTAGGGACATGGTGTTGTCTATGTATCCACACATGTATCTGAGTTTCCTATCAATACAATTCTAGCATGGATAATAAACGATTATCATGAACAAGGAAATATAATAATAACTAATTTATTATTGCCTCTAGGGCATATTTCCAACAGTCTCCCACTTGCACTAGAGTCAATAATCTAGTTCACATCGCCATGTGATTAACACTCACAGGTCACATCCCCATGTGACTAACATCCAAAGAGTTTACTAGAGTCAATAATCTAGTTCACATCACTATGTGATTAACACTCAATGAGTTCTGGATTTGATCATGTTGCTTGTGAGAGAGGTTTTAGTCAACGGGTCTGCAACATTCAGATCTGTATGTACTTCGCAAATTTCTATGTCATCTTGTAGATGCAACTACTACGCTACATTTGGATCTATTCCAAATAACTGTTCTACTTGGAGCTATTCTAAATTGTTGCTCCATTATACGTATCCGGTATCTCTACTCAGAGCTATCCGGATAGGTGTTAAGCTTGCATCGACGTAACTCTTTACGTCGAACTCTTTATCACCTCCATAATCGAGAAAATTCCTTAGTCCACTAGTTACTAAGGATAACTTTGACCGCTGTCCTGTTATCCATTCTTGGATCACTCTTGTACCCCTTGACTGACTCATGGCAAGGCACACTTCAGGTGCGGTACACAGCATAGCATACTGTAGAGCCTATGTCTTAAGCATAGGGGACGACCTTCATCCTTTCTCTCTATTCTGCCGTGGTCGAGCTTTAAGTCTTAACTTCATACCTTACAACTCAGGCAAGAACTCCTTCTTTGACTGATCCATCTTGAACACCTTCAAGATCATGTCAAGGAATGTGCTCATTTGAAAGTACCATTAAGTGTTTTGATCTATCCTTATAGATCTCGATGCTCAATGTTCAAGTAGCTTAATCCAGGCTTTCCATTGAAAAATACTTTCCAAATAACCCTATATGCTTTCCAGAAATTCTACGTCATTTCTGATCAACAATATGTCAACATATACTTATCAGAAATTCTATAGTGCTCCCACTCACTTCTTTGGAAATATAAGTTTCACATAAACTTTGTATACACCCAAAATCTTTGATCATCTCATCAAAGCATATATTCCAACTCCGAGATGCTTACTCTAGTCCTCATAAGGATTGCTGGAGCTTTGCATACTTATTAGCATCTTTCAGGATTGACAAAACCTTCTGGTTGTATCACATACAACCTTTCCTCAAGAAAATGTCGAGGAAACAATGCTTTGACATCCTATCTGCAAGATTTCATAAATAATGCAGTAATTGCTAATATAATTCCAACAGACTCTTAGCATCGCTATGAGTGAGAAAGTCTCATCGTAGTCAACTCCTTGAACTTGTCGGAAAACATCTTAACGACAAGTCGAGCTTTCTTAATGGTGACATTTACCATCATTGTCCGTCTTCCTTTTAAAATCCATCTGTACCTAACAACCTTACGACCATCAAGTAGTTCTTCCAAAGTCTACACTTTGTTTTCACACATGGATCCTATCTCGGATTTTATGGCCTCGAGCCATTCATCGGAATCTGGGCCCACCATCGCTTCTCCATAGCTCGTAGGTTCATTGTTGTCTAGCAACATGACTTCCAAGACAGGATTACGTACCACTCTGAAGTAGTACGCATCCTTGTCATCCCACGAGGTTTGGTAGTGACTTGATCTGAAGTTTCATGATCACTATCATAAGCTTCCACTTCAATTGGTGTAGGTGCCGCAGGAACAACTTCCTGTGCCCTGCCACACACTAGTTGAAGAGACGGTTCAATAACCTCATCAAGTCTCCACCATCCTCCCACTCAGTTCTTTCGAGAGAAACTTTTCCTCGAGAAAGGACCCGATTCTAGAAACAATCCCTTATTGCTTTCGAATCTGAGACAGGAGGTATACCCAACTGTTTTGGGTGTCCTATGAAGATGCATTTATCCGCTTTGGGTTCGAGCTTATCAGCCTGAAACTTTTTCACATAAGCGTCGCAGCCCCAAACTTTTAAGGAATGACAGCTTAGGTTTCTCTAAACCATAGTTCATACGGTGTCATCTCATCGGAATTACGTGGTGCCCTATTTAAAGTGAATGCGGTTGTCTCTAATGCCTAACCCATAAACTATCGTGGTAATTCGATAAGAGACATCATGGTATGCATCATATCCAATAACGTGCAGTTACGATGTTCGGACACACCATCACAATATGGTGTTCCAGGCTGTATTAGTTGTGAAACAATTTCCACAATGTCTTAATTCTGTGCCAAACTCGTAATTCAGATATTCATCTCTATGATCATATCATAGATATTTTATCCTCTTGTCACGACGATCTTTCAACTTCACCCTGAAATTACTTGAACCTTTCAATAATTCAGACTCGTGATTCATCAAGTAAATATACTCAACATCTACTCAAATTATCTGTGAAGTAAGAACATAACGATATCCACTACATGCCTCAACACTCATTGGACTGCACGCATCAAAATGTATTACTTCCAACAAGTTGCTTTCTAGTTCCATTTTACTGAAAACGAGGCTTTCAGTCATCTAGCCCATGTGGTATGATTTGCATGTCTCAAGTGATCCAAAATCAAGTGAGTACAAAACGGACCATTTGTATGGAGTTTCTTCATGCATATATACCAATAGACATGGTTCGCATGTCTCAAACTTTTCAAAAACGAGTGAGCCCAAAGATCCATCAACATGGAGCTTCTTCATGCGTTTTATACCGATATGACTTACGTGGCAGTGCCACAAGTAGGTGGTACTATCATTACTATCTTTTGGCATGAACATGTGTATCACTATGATCGAGATTCAATAAACCATTCATTTCAGGTGTAAGACCATTGAAGGTATTATTCAAATAAACAGAGTAACCATTATTCTCTTTAAATGAATAACCGTATTGCGATAGACATAATCCAATCATGTCTATGCTCAACGCAAACACCAATCTCGATGGTAGAGGGAGCGTGCGATGCTTGATCATATCAACATTGGAATCACTTCCAACACATATCGTCAGCTCACCTTTAGCTAGTCTCCATTTATTCCGTAGCTTTTATTTCGAGTTACTAACACTTAGCAACCGAACCGGTATCTAATACCCTGGTGCTACTAGGAGTACTAGTAAAGTACACATTAACACAATGTATATCCAATATACTTCTATCGACAGCCTTCTCATCTACCAAGTATCTAGGGTAATTCTGCTCCAGTGGCTGTTCCCCTTATTACAGAAGCACTTAGTCTCGGGTTTGGGTTCAACCTTGGGTTTCTTCACTAGAGCAGCAGCTGATTTGCCGTTTCATGAAGCATCCCTTTTGCCCTTGCCCTCCTTGAAACTAGTGGTTTCACAAACCATCAACAATTGATGCTCCCTTTTGATTTCTACTTTTGTGGTGTCAAACATCGCGAATATCTCAAGGATCATCATATATGTCCCTGATATATTATAGTTCATCACGAAGTTCAAGTAGCTTGGTGGTAATAACTTCGGAGAAACATCACTATCTCATCTGGAAGATCAACTCCCACTTGATTCAAATGATTGTTGTACTCAGACAATCTGAGCACAAGCTCAACAATTGAGCTTTTCTCCTTAGTTTGTAGGCTAAGAAAATCGTCGGAGGTCTTATACCTCTTGACGTGGGCACGAGCCTGAAATCCCAATTTCAGCCCTCAAAACATCTCATATGTTTCGCGACGTTTCAAAAACGTCTTCGGTGCCTCAACTCTAAACCGTTTAACTGAACTATCATGTAGTTATCAAAACGTGTATGTAGATGTTCGCAACATCCACAGACAACGTTCGAGGTTCAGCACACTGAGCGGTGCATTAAGGACATAAGCCTTCTAAGAAGCAATGAGGACAATCCTCAGTTTACGGACCTAGTCCGTATAATTGCTACTATCAACTTTCAACTAAATTTTTCTCTAGGAACATATCTAAACAGTAGAACTAAAGCGCGAGCTACGACATAATTTGCAAAATCCTTTTTGACTATGTTCAGGATAAACAAGTTCATCTTATGAACTCCCACTCAGATAGACATCCCTCTAGTCATCTAAGTGATTACATGATCCGAGTCAACTAGGCCGTGTCCGATCATCACGTGAGACGGACTAGTCAACGTCGGTGAACATCTTCATGTTGATCGTATCTTCTATACGACTCATGCTCGACCTTTCGGTCTTCTGTGTTCCGAGGCCATGTCTGTACATGCTAGGCTCGTCAAGTTAACCCTAAGTGTTTTGCATGTGTAAAACTGTCTTACACCCGTTGTATGTGAACGTAAGGATCTATCACACCCGATCATCACGTGGTGCTTCGAAACGACGAACTTTAGCAACGGTGCACAGTTAGGGGAGAACACATTCTTGAAATTGTAATGAGGGATCATCTTATTTACTACCGTCATTCTAAGCAAATAAGATGTATAAACATGATAAACATCACATGCAATCAAATAGTGACATGATATGGCCAATATCATATTGCTCCTTTTGATCTCCATCTTCGGGGCTCCATGATCATCATCGTCACCGTCATGACACCATGATCTCCATCATCATGATCTCCATCATCGTGTCTTCATGAAGTTGTCACGTCATCTATTACTTCTACTACTACAGCTAACGGTTAGCAATAAAAGTAAAGTAATTACATGACGTTTAAGTTCACACGCAGGTCATAAATAAATAAAGACAACTCCTATGGCTCCTGCCGGTTGTCATATTCATCGACATGCAAGTCGTGATTCCTATTACAAGAACATGGTCAATCTCATACATCACATATATCATTCATCACATCCTTTGGCCATATCACATCACATAGCATACCCTGCAAAAACAAGTTAGACGTCCTCTAATTGTTGTTTGCATGTTTTACGTGGCTGCTATGGGTTTCTAGCAAGAACGTTTCTTACCTACGCAAAAACCACAACGTGATATGCCAATTGCTATTTACCCTTCATAAGGACCCTTTTCATCGAATCCGATCCGACTAAAGTGGGAGAGACAGACACCCGCCAGCCACCTAATGCAACTAGTGCATGTCAATCGGTGGAACCGGTCTCACGTAAGCATACGTGTAAGGTTGGTCCGGGCCGCTTCATCCCACGATGCTGCCGAATCAAGATAAGACTAGTAACGGCAAGCATATTGAACAAAGTCAACGCCCACAACTACTTTGTGTTCTACTCGTGCATAGTAACTACGTATAGACCTAGCTCATGATGCCACTGTTGGGGAACGTAGCAGAAATTCAAAATTTTCCTACGTGTCACCAAGATCTATCTATGGAGAGACCAGCAACGAGGGGAAGGAGAGTGCATCTACATACCCTTGTAGATCGCTAAGCGTAAGCGTTCAAGTGAACGGGGTTGATGGAGTCGTACTCGTCGTGATTCAAATCACCGATGACCAAGTGCCGAACGCACGGCACCTCCGCGTTCAACACACGTGCAGCCCGGTGACGTCTCCCACGCCTTGATCCAGCAAGGAGAGAGGGAGAGGTTGAGGAAGACTCCATCCAGCAGCAGCACAACGGCGTGGTGGTGATGGAGGAGCGTGGCAATCCTGCGGGGCTTCGCCAAGCACCACAGAAGAGGAGGGAGACAGAGATGCAGGGCTGCACCAACGAGAGATCGAATCGCGTCTTATGGGCAGCCCTATGCCTCATATATATAGGGAAGGGGAGGGGCTGCGCCCCCTCTAGGGTTCCCACCCCTAGGGGGCGGCAGCCCTAGATGGGGAGCAAGGGGCCGGCCAAGAGGGGATGGGAGAGGGAGGCGCACCAATATGGGCCCTAAGGCCCATATCCCATTAGGGTTTGCCCCCTCTCCATCTCTTAGGCGCATGTGCCTTAGTGGAGCTGGTGCCCTTGGCCCATGTAGGCCAAGGAACACTCCCTACAGCCCATGTGCCCCCCCCGGGGCTGGTGGCCCCACTTGGTGGACCCCCGGGACCCTCCCGGTGGTCCCAGTACGTTACCGATAAACCCCGAAACTCTTCCGGTGACCAAAACAGGACTTGCCATATATAAATCTTTACCTCCGGACCATTCCGGAACTCCTAGTGACATCCGGGATCTCATCCGGGACTCCGAACAACATTCGGTAACCACATACAAACTTCCTTTATAACCCTAGCGTCATCGAACCTTAAGTGTGTAGACCCTACGGGTTCGGGAGACATGCAGACATGACCGAGACGTTCTCCGGTCAATAACCAACAGCGGGATCTGGATACCCATGTTGGCTCCCACATGTTCCACGGTGATCTCATCGGATGAACCACGATGTCAAGGACTTAATCAATCCCGTATACAATTCCCTTTGTCTAGCGGTACAATACTTGCCCGAGATTCGATCGTCGGTATCCCGATACCTTGTTCAATCTCGTTACCGGCAAGTCTCTTTACTCGTTCCGTAACACATCATCCCGTGATAAACTCCTTGATCACATTGTGCACATTATGATGATGTCCTACCGAGTGGGCCCAGAGATACCTCTCCGTTTACACGGAGTGACAAATCCCTGTCTCGATTCATGCCAACCCAACAGACACTTTCGGAGATACCTGTAGTGTAACTTTATAGCCACCCAGTTACGTTGTGACGTTTGGTACACCCAAAGCATTCCTACGGTATCCGGGAGTTGCACAATTTCATGGTCTAAGGAAATGATACTTGACATTAGAAAAGCTTTAGCATACGAACTACATGATCTTTGTGCTAGGCTTAGGATTGGGTCTTGTCCATCACATCATTCTCCTAATGATGTGATCCCGTTATCAATGACATCCAATGTCCATGGTCAGGAAACCGTAACCATCTATTGATCAACGAGCTAGTCAACTAGAGGCTTACTAGGGACATGGTGTTGTCTATGTATCCACACATGTATCTGAGTTTCCTATCAATACAATTCTAGCATGGATAATAAACGATTATCATGAACAAGGAAATATAATAATAACTAATTTATTATTGCCTCTAGGGCATATTTCCAACACATCCCGCTTCCGAAACATCTAATTTGAAGAAGGGGGTCAATATATATATATATATATAAATGAATGAAACTCAACACAAATGATGGTAATAAAATAAAATTGTGAATGTTGTTATTTACGTACTTCATATTGTTCGTTAGAGTACCCGCCCCGCTCACAGGTCGTGTGGCGGATGGACTCGCAGATGTAGTATCCACAGAAATCATTCCCTTGTTCCTGCCACAACCACTTTACAAGAAATAGAGGTCAATCAAACTGATAAGCAAGAATGCTAAATGGTATTGATGAAACTAGCGCTTGAATCACTAGGAGATGCGCGGAACATGCTACTATAGTACTTACTTTCGGGTGTCTAAATTCCAGCTCCTTCGGCAGTCCCGGAACTGCTTTGGTGAATTTTCTCCAAACCCTGCCGGACAAAGAAAACAATTACCTGATATTAGGAAATGAACAAAGTTGCTGATATGGTGGATAATGATCGATTTAACTTACTTCTTGAGGATTTCAGTCATGTCCGCATACTCCTTGGGATCTTTTCGTTTAGAGTCCAAGACGGTTACTACTCCCTGCTCAAGCTTAATCTCTAGGAGAATATAGTGGTAACTGCACACACATGCATAACTCATCAATTACATTACTATAACCTTGACTAATATATAAGGGAAACCGAATACGCACAAGACAGTAACACTCACCTAAAGTTGTAAGGAAAGAGTATTATATATTTGTTTTGATTTATTACGAACGATCGTAGCAAGTTGGCCTCGGTAGCTGCGGCATGAAGTTTAACCTCAGTTGCATCTATGAGATATGTGTTAGCGAACCCAATATCACCGACTTGTCTTTTCTTCAATTCGGCGATCTTCAATCTGCATAATATAGTGAGGATGATTATAAATACATGCAATGAAAGAGCTAAGCTATATAGAGAAACTTAATGACAGAAGTAGTACTACTTACAGACAGTAGCAGGCGACCGTTGTTTTATCGAGGGCCAATTGATTGAAAAACTGATAGAACTCCTCAAATGGAACATGCAACAGATCAATTCCAACGAGGTCATGCTCCGGTTTAACTCTCACATGCAAAGTACTCCTCCCCCCAGAGTCTCTGCAGATTTTCATGTACCAATCATGCAATCTTCGCATCATCGTTGATAGAGATCTTTCATCTTTGACGAGAGGCTTCCCGTACTCGTATCTTTGTATCTGCACCTCCATGGGTTCATAATGTACTTCGTCGGGCAGGTAATATGCAAGATTGCTATAACCGGGCACCATCCTCGGATCATTATCGACGTTGTGGCTAGGCACCTTGAGCGGGGGGCACGATTGCTTCGCTTGTTCGCCGAGCTGTGCAATTTGTTTCCCAGCTCGTCGTTCTTTCAGCCTTTGATCACTGACAGTACTTCCCGACCGCTCCGCTTTGGCAAATTCCTTTCCAATAATGCGGTCATAGTTTCCTTTCGGCGGATCAGACTTCGGTGGTTTTGTCAGGGCAGCCAGAGTGCGCTTCACTTTCACCCGATCTACCTTCTCCTCCGGAGGTGGATGTTTCTTTGCTTTCACCCCTCCAAAGAAGTTCCTCACTTCTTCTCGCGCGATCTCGGCGTTCTCCTCCAGGGTCCTCTCATATGGTAACTTCTCTGGCGTCTTCAGAGAAGGACCGAATCTGTATGTCCTCCCGCCTCTGGTTGTACTGCTAGACGCCGACCGAGCAGATGGAGCGGTTGTCTTCTTTACTTGCTTAAGCGGCGGAGGAGAAGGACTACGACACGCCGGAGCAACTGGAGCGGCGGCAGGTCTCTTCCGCCCTTGCTGACGAGGTGGAGAAGGAGGAGGCTGGCTGCTCGGGCGCGTCGGCGCAGGCGGAGAAGGAGGCGGAGTGCCGCCACGCGCCGGAGAAGGAGCCGGCCGAGGGCCCTGATCGTCACTCGCTGGAGGAGGAGGCGGTGGAGGCGGAGTGCCCTGACTCGCCGGAGGAGGAGGAGGCGGTGGCGTCCAGTTCGGAAGGTTGATGAGCTCCTTCCGCCATAGGCATGGAGTCTTCAGGGCAGACCCCAGCCGAGTCTCCCCTTCACCGGTAGGTTGGTCAACCTGGAGGTCCTCAAATCCCTCCGTTATCTCATCCACCATCACCCTAGCATATCCTTCTTGAATCGGCCGGCAGTGAAAAGTTGCGCCGGGTTCAGTAGGATAAACAGAGCCGCCTTGACCTTCAAATTCATCCATTGCGTCATAAGGTGGCAGTTTTGAGACTCCGTTATAGCATCCACGGGATAGCTGGCAGGAGCCGTCAAGGCATGCTCCAGCTGAAGCAGCTCGGTGGAAGCCACGCTGCTTCTGCGCTGAGATGGCGGGGTAGCTTCGGGGGAGGCTTCGGCAGTACGTTTGCTGCGATTTGCTTCTCGTTCCTCTATCGCGTCTACCCTTGCTTGCAGCGCCTGTATTTGGGTCTGCTGCACTTTTTTCCTCCTCTCATGGGATTTGTAACCGCCTGCGTCCGGAAACCCAACCTTCCACGGAATGGAGCCTGGCGTGCCTCGTGTCCGTCCAGGGTGCTCAGGATTCCCGAGGGCCATTGTGAGCTCGTCGTTCTCTCTGTATGGAAAGAACCTCCCTTCCCGCGCTGCTTCGATATACTGCTTAAGCTTACTGACTGGTATGTCCATTTGATCGTTCGTCCAAATGCACTTCCCTGTTACAGGGTCCAGTGTTCCGCCAGCCCCGAAGAACCAAGTCCGGCAACGGTCTGGCCAGTTAATTGTCTCTGGTTCGATCCCTTTATGAACCAGATCATTCTCAGTCTTGGACCACTCAGGCCGGGCTACGAGGTAGCCACCTGACCCCGTGCGATGGTGAAGCTTCTTCTTCGCAGCATTTTGCTTGTTTGTCGCCGACATCTTCTTACTCTTTTCTGATGTCTTGTGGGCCACAAATGCGGGCCAGTGATCTCTGATCTTCTCATATCTGCCCTTGAATTCTGGTGTCTCATTATTTTCGACAAACTTATTCAGCTCTTTCTTCCACCTCCTGAATAGTTCTGCCATCCTCTTCAGAGTAAAAGACTTGATTAATTTCTCTTTAACTGGGTTCTCTGGATTATCCTCAGGCGGTAGGGTGAAATTTGACTTCAGCTCAGTCCAAAGATCATTTTTCTGCATATCATTGACATAAGACACCTCAGGGTCTTCTGTAGCCGGCTTAAACCATTGCTGGATGCTTATCGGGATCTTGTCCCTAACCAGAATCCCGCATTGAGCAACAAATGCGCTCTTTGTCCGGAGGGGTTCAATAGGTTGGCCGTCGGGCGCGATTGCTATGATCTCAAACTTTTCATCCGAGCTCAACTTTTTCTTCGGGCCTCGTCTCTTTACCGAGGTTGTGCTCGATTCGGAGGGCTAGAAAAAAGAACAAAGACTTAATTAATATGTGTACATACCAAAACAATGAATGCATCAATCAGCTAGTCAGCATAGGCTTAACTAATACATATACCTGGCCGGACTCGGTTCGGTCACCGGAGCCGTCATCACGGTCTCCTTCTTGCACCGGCATTGGGTCACCGGAGCCGTCCTCATGTTCTTCTTCTTGCACCGGCATTAGGTCACCGTAGCCAGCTTGTTCACCCTCTCCTTCCAGACCATCGGTTTCATTGAGAAACAACGAGATGGCATCACTTCCTTCTGCGATTATGTCCCTCAACAACGCTTCTTTTGTTGCTTCGTCTAGGGCGGTGTCCATAGTTTCTACAAATATTTGCAACATGGCAATTATTATTCAAACATGACAGATGGATATATTAGTGCCAAACGTAGAACTAGCTACCTAATCATAGTAAGCTATCGGGAGGGGGTATATATCGACAACGACGACACTACATCTATGTCCCTCGACGACCCTCGTTCCCGATAAAAAAAAGAGGAAGAAGAAGAAAAATAAGAGGAGAAGAAAGAATAGAGGAGAAGAACCCTCGACCCCTAGATGACCCTCTTCTTCCTCTCATGTTCGAGAGGATCGCCGAGGGGTCGGGAGGTTGCCTAGTGTCAAAGGATTCAACAAAACCATGTCTTCATCATTAGGCGAAAGTAACATGTGCATGATGGTACGAAGCTCTTCAAAGTTGTTCTGGAATGGAGTCCCAGATAGGATAATTCGCTTTTTGGTACAAAGTTCAGCAAGAGCCTTCCGAATATCGCTATTTGGAAGGCCTTTGCTGAATTCGTACCAGAAGGCGGATTATCTATCCGGGACTCCATTCCAGAACAACTTTGCAGAACTTCGTACCAACATGCCCTGGTTACTTCCGGCTAATGATGAAGGCATGGATTTCTTCAATACTTTGACACTAGGAAACCTCTCTCGACCCCTCGGCGATCCTCGACCCCTCGAACCCTCGACGACCCTGGAACCCTCGACCCCTAGACGACCCTCTTCTTCCTCTCATGTTCGAGAGGATCGCCGAGGGGTCGGGAGGTTGCCTAGTGTCAAAGGATTCAACAAAACCATGTCTTCATCATTAGGCGAAAGTAACATGTGCATGATGGTACGAAGCTCTTCAAAGTTGTTCTGGAACGGAGTCCCAGATAGGATAATTCGCTTTTTGGTACAAAGTTCAGCAAGAGCCTTCCGAATATCGCTATTTGGAAGGCCTTTGCTGAATTCGTACCAAAAAGCGGATTATTCTATCCGGGACTCCATTCCAAAACAACTTTGCAGAACTTCGTACCAACATGCCCTGGTTACTTCCGGCTAATGATGAAGGCATGGATTTCTTCAATACTTTGACACTAGGAAACCTCTCTCTACTTCCGGCTAATAAGAATAAGAAGAAGAAGAAGAAGAAGAAGAAAAGAAGAAAAAAAAGAGGAGAAGAAGAAAGGAATAGTGGAGAAAAGATAAAATAGAATATATTCTATTTTCTCTTCTTCTCCACTATTCCTTTCTTCTTCTCCTCTTCTTTTTCTTCTTTTTCTTCTTTTTTCTTCTTCTTATTTATTTCTCCTCTTCTTTTCGGTAGAGGAAACCCTAAATAGCTAGCAAGTATCGTGGGTGTGAGATACATGTGGCCTTCGGTGTCGGACACTACATCCACGTCCCACAAGTGACGTGGGCGTCGAAGCCCGCGCCACTTGTGGGATGTGGGTGTAGTGTCCGACACCGACGGTACATGTATCTCACACCGACGATACTTTCTATTTAGGGTTTCTCCTCTACCGCTCCTCGACCTCTCGACGACCCTCGTTCCCGATAAAATAAAGAGGAAGAAGAAGAAGAAAAAAGAAGAAAAGAAAGAATAGAGGAGAAGACTTCCTCTTCTTCCTCTCCTCTTCTTCTCCCTCTTCTTCCCCTTCTTCCTCGCCTCTCTCATGAATGTCCGACGTTCTCGACCCCCCCCCCCCATGTGTCGAAGAAAAAAAAGAAGAAAAAAAAGAAGAGAAGAAGAAAGGAATAGAGGAGAAAAGAGAAAATAGAATATATATTCTAATATTCTCTTCTTCCCCTCTATTCCTTTCTTCTTCTCCTCTTCCTTTTCTTCCTCTCCTCATCTTCTCCTTCTTCTTCTCCTTCTTTCTCTACTTATTTTCCTTTTCCTTATTTTACTTTTTCCTCTCCACTAACATCATCATATATTTGAAAAAATGCATATATGAAAAAAAAACATCATCATATATATCATCATCATATATATCATCTATCATCTATGAACAAAAATATTCCTAGATACATAAAAAATTTCTACAAATGAAAATAACCTAAAAAAATCATATGATCATCTATGAACAAAAAAAACATCATTTGATCATCTATCATCTATGAACAAAAAAATCATCATTTGATCATCTATCATCTATGAACAAAAATATTCATCATTTGATCATCTATCATCTATAAACAAAAATATTACTAGATACATAAAAAAATTCTACAAATGAAAATAACCTAAAAAAAATCATATGATCATCTATGAACAAAAAAAACATCATTTGATCATCTATCATGCATCTATGAACAAAAAAATCATCATTTGATCTCTATCATCTATGAACAAAAATTTGCAAAGGGATGGTGCCGGGGTACTGATCCACGGGCACCTATGGGACCGGCGGACCGAGTCCCTTTCGGTTCGGCGGGGGCGGAGATCGTGCAAAGAGCAAATCACCCTCGACAGGCGGTGGAAACTACCAAGCTGGAGTACGGTAGGGGCAGAGGGAATTTCCGGTGGAGCGGTGAAATGCATTGAGATCGGAAAGAAGACCAACGGCGAAAGCACTCTGCTGGGCCGACACTGACACTGAGAGACGAAAGCTAGGGGAGCAAATGGGATTAGAGACCCCAGTAGTCCTAGCCGTAAACGATGGATACTAGGTGCTGTGCGACTCGACCCGTGCAGTGCTGTAGCTAACGCGTTAAGTATCCCGCCTGGGGAGTTAGGCGATACACGCGAGCGATTTACCCAGGTTTGGGCCGCACGGATGCGTAAAACCCTACTCCTGCTTTGTGGTTTATATTGATTTCTTGCTCGGGAGCGCGGAGTGCTACAGTACACGCCAGCAGCTAGCGAGACCGAGCGTGAGTGTTTTCCAACCCCCCTCTACGTTGCACACGGGCCTCCTTTTATATGCTCAAGGGGTCACCAACAGGTAGCAAAAGAGGCAAAGGGTAAAAATGGAAAGGTGCTGCGGTAGGTACAGCTACCTACTACAGTGTATCATACCTAACCCTGACGGCAGGGGACAAGGACATTAAATGCCCGTCTGTGTCGCCTAAACAGTGCAAAAAGGGACCGTCAGGGGCGCCACCGCTCGCCACGATGGCGATCTTGTCAGCGCCGCTTGCCACCGCACACCGCAAGCTGCACAGCCTCCCGCCACGTACGCCTGGAAGGGTCCCAGAGCGACACGTCGGTGGATGTGCTGGAGCACGGGCACAGTGGCGGCTTGTCGCGGCAAGCGCCTTGCCGCGGTCGTTGTCTTGTCGCGTCCGGGAGCTTGTCGCTCACCGGGCCTTGCCGGGACGCGCGGTGCGTCGCGGCAAGTTTCTTGAGATGCCTCGGTTGGCCTTCCCGGCAAGCTCCTCTTGCCGGGGTCTTGAGATGCCTTGGATGGCCTTCCCGGCAAGCTCCTCTTGCCGGGGTCTTGTCTCCTTGACTTGGATACTTTGTTCTTGAATGGCTCCAAAGGAACCACGGAGGACCTTGGCGGTCACCCGGCAAGCCTTGCCGCGGGATGCTGCGACTGCCCGTGCATGAGTTCGGGATACTAGGGTACCCCTACTCTAGTACACCGACAGGAGCCCCCGGGCCTGGGCCATACACGGTGCTGAGCGCTGTTGGGCCAGGCCCAAAACAGGGCACGGGCACGCGCGGCCTAGGTTGCGCCGTATCTCACTCCGTATCCACTGCGCCCTCCCCGAACGGCATGCGTCAAATGCGGCGTCGTGAGAGAGATCGTGGGTGGTTTCTTTATTCGGAAATGCGGAACGTCCGCCCCTCCCTCTTTATAAGCAGAGGAAACAGGGGCAGTTCGCCCATTTGCCCGTTGCTGTTCCAATCTCAGAAATCTCCGCCGCTCCCTCGCCTTCCCAAAGCTGAGAGAGAGAGAGCAGCGCTCCGCCCCCCCATCGCCACCAGCATCACCAACGCCGTCATCTTCCTCCACTGCTGCCGCCATGGCTCCAAAAGCCGGCAAGGGGAAGGTCGTGAAGTCGACCGAGGCGCAGCGGCTCGCGGAGCTGCGGAAGGAGCGGGCCGTCTTCCCCCCCAAGCTTGGCGCGAAGGAGCTGAGGGAGAACTACTACCTTTTCTGGTCGGCGGAGACGCGCGCGCATCCACGCACAAAGGTACTCCCCGCCGCCGCTTGGAAGAAAGCCCCTAACGGATACCCTTTCTTCGCATTGTTCTTCTACTGCGGGCTCTGCCCGCCTTTCTCTAAATTCTTCTGCGACATCATGAATAGCTACGGATTCCACCTCCTTGACTTCACCCCCAATGCCGTCCTGACCATGGCAGTTTTCGCACATCTCTGCGAAAACTTTATCGGAGTCCTTCCCAACGTAGCCCTCTTCCGCCACTTCTTCATACCCCGAGTAGAGAGAGGGGAACCATTATCCGGCGGAATCGCCTGGATCTCAAGGGCCGGCAAGAAAGAAACCTATCTGGAGGGAGAGTTCCGCGGCAAGTGGGAGGAGTGGAGAGCAGATTGGTGCTGGATTGACGAGGAGAACCCGCAGCCATTCACCACCCGGCGCCAAACCCCAGTAGCACGCGGCAGCGATTGGAGTGACGTGGCCCCGGAAGATGATAGGCTGAAGATTGCCGTCAGCAGGATCCTGCGCCTCAGGCTTGCCGGGCTTACTGTAGGCGCTGTTGGCGCGGACTTCCTTCGCCGCCGCATCGCCCCCCTGCAGGAACGGGGGAGGCCCACTTGGGAGTTCAAGAATGCGGCAGACATCATGAGGCTGCGGCCGGGCCTCAACTTCAACTTCACCAGTCCTGGAGCTCAACGCGATGCTCCAGGAGCTCTTCAAATATGACCCCCAACATCCCGAAGTCTTTAGGTTGCCGGGGGGGTGTTGTTCCATTGTGCAACAATTCCGCACTCGACCGCATCCGTGCAATGATGCCGGAGTGCGACTCGCATGGAATTGTGCCAACTTGGCAGGAGCCTGCAGACGACGTCGTCCAGCAGTTCTTCGATGACTTGGTGGAAGTGCCGATCCGCTCCGATGAGAAGGACAGCCTCACCCGCGACACCACCGATGCAGAGATGGCGCTCATTGCCACTAGGCTGGAAGATGCAGCGGCAGCCGCAGCCGCGGGCGAGTTTGGATTCACCGTGGAGGAGGCAGATGCAGCGGAAGTGGCAAGCCGTGCCGAGCGAGGGGAGCCCGCCGGCAGGAAGGAGCTTGCCGGGCGTGATGCCGAGCCGAGCGAGCCTGCCAAGGACACGAGCGGCTCGTTGGAAATCAACTCCTCTTCCTCCTCATCTTCGGGCAGCTCGCCTTGCCAGACCCAGCAACCCTTCTCCAAAGCAGCCCCCAGCGTAAGTATATGATTTACTTTCCGCTGCGAGGTGCGCATGGGTACTTGTCTTTGCTGATATCTGCTTGTTGATTTATGTAGGAGCCGAGCAGCCCCACCAGGAGCCAAGGGAGAATCCCCCGACAAGGGAGAACTCTTCGGCAAGGGAGGGCTTCCTGGTAAGGGAGAAGTCTCCGGCAAGGGAGGGTTCTCCGGCAAGGGACAACACCAGCGGCCCCCCGGCAGCGGAGACCACGACTGCAGAACTTGGTGCAGGTACTCCTCTTGCTTCAGAACTTCCCTTGGGTTCTTCTTCTCTTGATCTTTCTGGGTTTTTGCTGGATTTTGCTTGACTCTTCTCCCCTTGCCGGCTGTCAGACCCATCTGCTGCGGAGCAGATGGAGATCGAGGTCGCCGCCGAAGACGCGGCCGGCGCTGGTGATCCCGCCGGCGCCGAGGCCGCCAAGGGTGCCGCTGCAGCAACTGGCGAGGGGTCTGGCGATCGTACTGACGGCGCAGAGGCCACAGGAGCGCCAGGCGCTACGCCGACCGCCGACCCGTCCGCCGAAGCCGCAGCGCCAAGCACCGAGGAGCCCCAGCAGGGCGTCTACTTGAAGGCCGGCGATGACGTCTTCATCAACCTCCCCTGGGCGTCAAGCTCCAGGGCGCCGGTCGAGGGGGAGATCTTCGACGGGGAGGTGCTCGCCTCCACTGGGTTGACGGTGGTTGACGCGCCAAGCAGCAACGGCAACGAGTCTGAAGAGGAGCGGCTGCTGCGGAAGTTGCTGTCACTCTACCGCGCGCGGCAAGCCAAGCTGGAGTCCCGCGAGGCGCTTGTCGCGAAGGCAGGAGCAGACATTGAAAAGCGCGCGGAAGAGCTCGAGGGTTTCCACCGGGAAGCCCTCCGATCCCTGGCGGAGGAGCGGGAGCAGCTCGCTGAAGCGCAGAAGGCCTTCCTCCTCGAGAAGGCCGAAGTCGAAGAGCGGCAGCGACTCGCCGCTGTGAAGCTAGCCGCGGAGGAGGGCGAGCTGGTGCAGCGGAAGGTCAATCTCGACGCCCACGAGGAGGAGCTTGCCGCGCACGAGGAAAAACTCGGCGAAGCACTCAAACAAGCAGAGGACACCGCCGCCGCCGCCGAGGCCGCCAAGGAGGAGTTGAAGACGAAGGTGGCGCGGCTGGAGGCCGATCTTGCCGAGAAGGGCAAAGAGCTCAGCGCCGCCAAGGACTTCAACACGGGTCTTGAGCTGAAGCTGACCGCTTTGACCAAGGCTCTGGACGGCGCCAAGAAGCAGGAGGCGGCCTTGAAAGAAGAGATCAAGGCCGACAAGGCGTTGCTGGAGAATGTTGCCGCCACCCAAAACGCCTTCAGGGAGACTGTGGAGCATTGGACGGAAAGTCTGGTGAATGCTGCCACAGACATCGATAGGGAGCTGGCGCGGCTGGGGATGGAAGATCTCGCGTATCCTTCCGACGACAACCTCCAACTGAGCGCCAAGCTCGTCCTATTCTTCAAGGGCGTGGCGACGGCCCTCCAGCGACTCCGGGAGAGGATCCCGAAGCAGCTGGCCGACGAGTCGCGCAAGATCTGCGCAGGAGCCCTTCAGAAAGTGTTGGTGAAGGTGGCCTTCCGCAATCCGGGCCTCAACCTCACCAACGTCCTCAAGACCTTGCCGCCAGATGCCGATCTGGAGGCGCTCAAGGCCCTTGTCGCACCCTTTGTGGACAAGGTGAGCGGGATCAAGAGGATCGAAGGCGATCGCGTAGATTAGGCCGCCCGTTTCTTCTTTTCTTGTCGCTGTCTTGTCATGTTTATGAAAACAATCTATTTAGAGCTGCGACAAGCTATCTTTGTAATATAACTCTATTCTGGGTATTGAGTGCAATGTTATTCCCTTTACTTGATTCCTCCCTTTGTATGTTTTTACCCTACGCTTTTAGGGAACTTGCCGGTGATGGCACCTTAGCCGCGAGCGCTGAGTGCGGAACGTCAGCAGCCTGCTGGCGGTGCCGCTACCGACAAGAAACCTTGTCGCAACTAGTTGCAGCTCACTTAAGTTGTTGAGCGGACTCGAAACAAAGTAAGGGCGCAACTAGCTATGAGTTGGTTCCTCTGCGCACAGGGTTTCCATACAAAGTGCGGTCGTTCAAGGGAGATAACTTAAAATTTTAAAAAATCTGATTGCTCAAACTTTGGCAACTTAGCTTTTCTGTTGTTTGCTTCCCGGCAAGACGAAACTTTCTTGAACGACGCCTGGTCCACACCGTTATCTTCTCCTTTCCCCCCGGCAAACTTGTGGGTGAGGGAACCTTCCTTTTCTTGAGAAAAAAGAAAGAAGAGAAAATAAAGATATGGAGCCTTATGGCTCGTTGTTGCTTACCGGGGTTTAGGTGCTGCACAAAGTGTTAGATAACACATGCATAAAATAGAAAGCATGAAATTGACAAAATGTGCGGAGCACATGAGCTTTACTTATGCACGGGGCCTGCGCCCGGCTTTGTACAAAGGATTACATGCAACAGCGGCAAGACTTGTACAAAAGGTGGTTGCCGGAACAGGTTCCGGCAACCGCGCCTTACGGGTAAAACTTACGAAGATGCTCAATGTTCCAGGAGTTGCTCACCGGAATGCCATCTTCGGTCTCAAGGCGGACAGCACCAGGCCTAGTGACTCGTTTCACCCGGTAAGGGCCTTCCCACTTTGTCGTCAACTTGTTGGAATTCTTGGCGGACTGAACGCGCCGAAGAACAAGGTCGCCTTCCTCGAGACTTCTGGCATTAACTTTGCGACTATGGTAGCGGCGCAAAGCTTGCTGGTAGCGAGCAGCTCGCACAGCAGCCTGAAGACGGTCTTCCTCAAGGAGTAGCGTGTCATCTTGTCGCAGCTGCTCTTGCTCAAGCTCATCATAAGCGAGCACTCGAGGTGACCCGTATACGAGTTCCGTGGGGATAACTGGCTCTGCTCCATAGACTAGAGCGAAAGGTGTCTGGCCAGTGGCTCGATTTGGCGTCGTCCTGATCGACCAAAGAACCACCGGCAGCTCCTCGATCTAGTTTCTTCCGCACTTGTTCAGCCTGTCGAAAGTTCTGGTCTTGAGCCTGCGCAGCACTTCAGCGTTTGCCCTCTCCGCTTGACCGTTGCTTCTCGGGTAAGCAACAGAAGCGAAGCAGACCTTGGCGCCAAGATCTTGGACGTACTGCATGAAGGTGCGGCTCGTGAATTGTGTACCGTTGTCGGTGATTATCCTGTTAGGGATCCCGAAGCGGCAAACAATCGACATGAAGAACTTGACTGCTGACTGTGCGGTCACCTTCGTCACTGGTTCCACTTCCGGCCACTTTGTGAACTTGTCGATTGCAACGTACAAGTACTCAAAGCCCCGACTGATCGAGGAAAGGGGCCGAGGATGTCGAGCCCCCAGACCGAAAATGGCCAGGATAAAGGGATCGTCTGGAGAGCTTGAGCCGGTTGGTGTATCTGCTTGGAATGGAACTGGCACGCTTCACACTTGGTTACTTGTGCAGTTGCATCCTGGAGGGCTGTCGGCCAGAAGAAACCTTGCTGGAAAGCTTTGCCGACAAGTGCTCTTGCGCCAATGTGATGACCACATATGCCTCCATGTATCTCTGCCAACAGCTTTTGTCCGTCTTCCCGGTGAATACACTTCAATTTCACACCGTTGAGTCTTCTTCTGTACAGTGTCTTGTCGACAAACTGGTACATACTTGACTGCCGGGCTACTCTTTCTGCTTCTTCTTACTCTTCGGGAAGTTCTCCTGTTTGAAGGAAGCGGACAATCTGCTGCGCCCATGCTGGAGCTTGTGGCTCGACAACAAGGACTAAAAGAAAATCTGCTGCTGCGGGAACATCCGCTTCTACGGCGAGAACCTGAGCCTCTGCCGGAGCTTGACGTTCCCCGGCAAGCTTGCCGGAGCAAAACTTGTCGGGAGCTTCTGCTTCAACGGAACAAACCCTAGGGCTTGCCGGAGCAGACTGCTCCTCAGCGCTCTTGGCGTTGATCTTGGGGACCTTCTTGGCGGCGGCTTCGGGGAGCTCTGCCGGCAAATAGTCACCAGAAATCAACTTCCTCTTCTTGCTCTGTCCAGTTGATGGTGTTACGGACGGCTGAGTCAGCTTGAGCACATAATCCCTGGTTCCACAGGTAACTTAAGTGCGGCGCACTTTGACAGGCCATCGGCAATGGCGTTCTGAGCTCTTGGAACATGCTCCATCTGCAGGCCGTCAAAGTGCTCTTCTAGCTTTCTCACTTCATCGACATAGGCTTCCATCAACGGACTCTGATAGCTCTTGTTTACTTGGCGGACGACAAGCTGTGAGTCACCCCTGACAATGAGCTTTTTGATCTGAAGGTCTGCCGCGATCCTGAGACCGGCAAGCAAGCCTTCATACTCTGCAGTATTGTTTGTTGCTTGCTCCTTGGGAAAGTGCATCTGGACTACGTACTTGAGGTGCTCTCCGGTGGGTGCGACAAGCAGCACGCCAGCACGGGCGCCTTGTAGCGAAAATGCACCGTCAAAGTACATCAGCCACTCTTTGCTTGCTTCATCGACGGGGATGCTCGTTTCTGGAACTTCTTCATCTGGTGTAGGCATCCATTCTGCTATAAATTCTGCCAATGCTCTACTCTGGATAGTTGAAGTACTCTCAAACTTGAGGCCAAAGCTTGACAATTCCAGTGCCTACTCAACAATCCTACCTGTCGCTTCTGGATTCTGTAGTATCCTCTTCAGCGGAAAGCGAGTGACAACTGTGATCTCATGTGCTTGGAAGTAATGGCGCAACTTTCTCGAGGCCATGAGGAGGCCGAAAAGCAATTTCTGCACGCCAGAGTACCTTGACCTAGCCCCCTGCAGGAGGGAACTGACAAAGTAAACTGGGCACTGCATCATTTTCTTCTGTATTTTCTCGCGCATCTGCGCAGATCCATCTTTGTCAGGACCAGAGCTTGCCGGGGAAGCCCGCTGCTTGTCGCTGGATGCGTTTGCCGTGGTTGCTGGCTCGTCATCTGCCTCCCTCTCTGCTACTAACGCAGCACTAACCACTTGATTGGTTGCCGCTATATACAGCAGCAACTTCTCTTGTGGTTTAGGTGCGACAAGTATTGGAGGGGAGGACAGGTATCTCTTCAAGTCTTGCAGGGCAGCCTCCACTTCCGGAGTCCATTTCATTGGACCTGCCTTTTTCAGTAATTTGAAAAACGGCAGGGCGCGCTCAGCAGACCTAGAGATAAACCTGCTGAGAGCACCCACGCAACCGGCAAGTCTTTGCACATCCTTGACGCGCTTTGGTGCTTCAATCTGCTCAATGGCCTTGATCTTGTCGGGATTGGCTTCAATTCCCCGCTGAGACACGAAGAACCCGAGGAGCTTGCCGGAGGGGACTCCAAACACACACTTCTCTGGGTTGAGCTTGAGGCTGTTTTTGCGCAGATTTGCAAAGGTCTCGTCTAAATCTTGGATCAGAGTTGCCTTGTCCTTGCTCTTGACCACTATGTCATCCATGTATGCTTCCACATTTCTGTGTATTTGTGGCTCAAGAGCGACATGGACTACCCTTGCAAATGTTGAGCCAGCATTTTTTAATCCGAAAGGCATCCGTATGAAACAGTACGTGCCATATGGAGTAATAAATGCGGTCTTCTCCTCATCCTCTTCTGCCATGAAGATCTGATGGTATCCTGAGTATGCGTCAAGAAATGAAAGCAAATCACATCCGGCTGTGGAGTCAACAATCTGATCAATGCGCGGCAAAGGAAATGGGTCTTTGGGACAAGCTTTGTTAACATCGGTAAAATCGATACAAAGTCTCCATTTCCCATTTGCCTTGCGCACGACTACAGGATTGGCCAACCACGTAGGATGGAGCACTCCTCTGACAAGGCCTGCTGCTTCCAACTTCTTGATCTCTTCTGCAATGAATTCTTGGCGCTCCACTGCTTGCTTCCTGACCTTCTGTTTGACGGGCCGCGCATGAGGACAAACGGCAAGGTGGTGCTCAATTACTTTCCTGGGAACACCGGGGATGTCAGACGGTTGCCAGGCAAACATGTCGACATTCGCCCACAGGAAAGCAACGAGCGCGCTTTCCTATTTAGGGCCGAGAGTGGCACTGATGGTGAAGGTACCACCAGTGCCGTCCTCCTTGGCGGACACCTTCTTTGTCTCTGGCGGAGCTGCCATTGTCTTCTTACACTTGCCGGTGGAGCTCGATGGTGCGTCCTCGACGGCAGCGCAGCACTCCGAAGAGGTGCACTTGCCGGAGTGGGCATCAGTGCTCTTGCCGGACTTTGTCTTCTTCTTCCCCCTGGGAGCTTCAACGGCAAGTGACTTGCAGTCTGTTGCGGCCGCCGCTTCCCGGTAGATCTTGTCGGCGCAGATAAGAGCATCCTTCTTGTCGCCGGGGACAGAGATGACGCTTATCGGGCCTGACATCTTCAACATGTTGTATGCGTAGTGAGAGGCTGCCATGAACTTGGCGAGTGCTGGACGGCCAAGTATCCCATTGTAAGGCAATGGAATATCGGCAACGTCAAAAGTAACCCTCTCAGTCCTGAAGTTCAGCTCGCTGCCAAATGTTACTGGCAACGTGACCTTCCCCTTTGGCTTGCTCCTTCCCGGGTTGATTCCTTGGAATGTGCCGGTCTCTTCGAGCTCGCTGTCAGGGATCTGGAGTTTCTGGATTACAGCGGAGGAGATCAGGTTCAAGCCGGCCCCGCCATCAACTAACATCTTAGTGACCTTGAGGTTGCGGATAGTTGGCGAAACCAACATCGGCAAGCACCCGACCGCAGTTGTGCGATCAGGGTGGTCCTCAATGTCAAAGATGATAGGCGTGCTGGACCATTTCAGAAGCTTGCGTGACTCGATAGGTGGCTCCGCTGCATTGACTTCCCGCACCCACTGCTTGAGTTGGCGGTGCGAAGTATGCAGAGAAGCACCGCCGTCAACGCACAAGACCTCTGTGGCTTTCTGGAACTCCTGCTCGCTGGTCTCAACATCATCCATGTCTTCGTCGTCGTCGTCGTCTTCATCCTTGTCGCGGCCGCGGGGAGGTCTGTCTCCTTGCCGCTGCTTGGCCTTGCCGCGGCGTCCTCCCCGGCCGGCGCGCTTCTTGCCGTATTCTCCAGCGCTTCCTTGGGCCCTCTCCTTGTCGCGTCGCTCGTATTCAGCCTTTTGCTGCTGGACAAGCTGCTCGACCTTCTTGCAGCTCTGGAGGTCATGGCCCTTGGTGCGGTGAATCTTGCAGTACTGCTTGTCGGTGCCGTCCTGCTTGTCGGCGACCGCCACAGCCTGGCAGTTGGTGCATGCGGCAATCTCCTTGCCGGAGCTACCAACCTTGGCTTTCTTGGCGCCACCCTCGTTGCCGGACTGCTCAACGACTAGCACCTATTTGCCTTTCTTCTTCCTGTTCCGCCGCCGGTTTCTCTTTGCCGGGGCAGCATCCTCACTATCAGATCCTCCTGCTCCTATATTCTCTCCGGGGAGTTTCCTCCCTTCTTCAGCACGTGCACACTTGTCGGCCAGGGCATACAGCTCACTGACGTCTCTGATCTTGCACATCGCCATCTCCTCCCGCATCCTGCGGTTACGCACGTTCTGATGAAACGCGCTGATGACCGCGGCAGGGTGGACATCTGGGATGTTGTGCTGTACACGGCTGAATCTCTGAATGTACTTGCACAGGGGCTCTCCTTCCTTCTGGCGAGCAGATGAAGGTCACTCTCCTGGCCATGAGGTTTGTGGCCGCCTGTAAAGGCGCCGACAAACTGATGGCATAGGTCTGCCCAGGAAGATATAGAGTTGTCCGGCAAGTGCATGAGCCAGGACCTGACGTTGGGCTTGAGCACCAGCGGGAAGTAGTTGGCAAGGATCTTGTCGTCTCGCCCCCCAGCAGCCTGCACCGCGATGGTGTAGATGCTGAGGAACTCCAACGGATGCGACTTGCCGTCGTACTTCTCTGGCACATCTGGTTTGAAATTCTTCATACTGGGCCACTGGACTTGCCGCAGCTCACGGGTGAACGCAGGGCAACCTACCGTGTACGGCAAGTCACCTGGTTCCCCGGGCGCAGCTCACGGTCTGATTGACGTCGCGCTTCTCTTCGGCGCTCGATGCGAGTACGAGCGTCCTCTTGCTGCCGTTCATGAAGAACTTGGCGCTGATCGTGGCGAGCTCGTGGATCTGATGACGCGGTGGAGTCGCTGTCGAGGTGGATCCGGCGAGTCGGCAATCTTGGCCTTCGGGGCGGAGAGTGCACAGAGGTTGCACCCCCACCGGTTTTGTCGCCACCGGCTCGTGCCTGGCTGACTGGCTGCGGCTGCGACATGCTCGGCTGTCGCTGAGTGTCGCCGTTGGCGAAGCCGATGAGATTCTGAATGGTGGCCCTCCAGTCGTCGATCTTGTCTGCCGTTGGCGGGTAGTCCAGGAGCAGCTGAGCTCGCGCCAAAGCTTCTGCTGCAGTGGCGGGTGGTGGCGGCGAACGGTGCGAGGAGCGGGATATGCTCGGACTTCTAACTATGTTAGAAGGAGTAGTATCCTGTCCAGGCGACCGCGCCTCGCTCGTGCCAGCATGTTGGTGTGCATGCTAGTCTGGAGCACTCCGAGACCCACCATCTTGATCTTGGTCCAACAAGCGCATGGTACTGTGAGCACCATGGCGCTGCCGGTCCCGCGCCTCCTGAGATGGGCGCGGTGCATGTACGGACGCCGAGGTCTTGGAGTGCGCCCGGTCGTTGTGGGAGCCGGCTACGCCGCCGATGGGCAGCGCAGCCTTGTCCTTGGACCTGGCAGCACCGTGAGCTCCCTCGTCGACGCCCGTTCTTCCGCCGGCGCCTGCCCCATCAGCCGTTTGCTCCGGCAGTGATGGGTTCGGCGCGGACGGAGCAGCTACCTCTGAAACCTTCTTCTTCGGTGGCATGTCGATGGAGATGATGAAGATCTAGCTCGCGAGAACGCCGGATCTGGTTCACACAACCTCGACGCCCCCTACCTGGCGCGCCAAAGATGCCGGGGTACTGATCCACGGGCACCTATGGGACCGGCGGACCGAGTCCCTTTCGGTTCGGCGGGGGCGGAGATCGTGCAAAGAGCAAATCGACGCAATACACGCGAGCGATTTACCCAGGTTCGGGCCGCACGGATGCGTAAAACCCTACTCTTGCTTTGTGGTTTATATTGATTTCTTGCTCGGGAGCGCGGAGTGCTACAATACACACCAGCAGCTAGCGAGACCGAGCATGAGTGTTTTCCAACCCCCCTCTACGTTGCACACGGGCCTCCTTTTATATGCTCAAGGGGTCACCAACAGGTAGCAAAAGAGGCAAAGGGTAAAAATGGAAAGGTGCTGCGGTAGGTACAGCTACCTACTACAGTGTATCATACCTAACCCTGACGGCAGGGGACAAGGACATTAAATGCCCGTCTGTGTCACCTAAACAGTGCAAAAAGGGACCGTCAGGGGCGCCACCGCTCGCCACGATGGCGATCTTGTCAGCGCCGCTTGCCACCGCACACTGCAAGCTGCACAGCCTCCCACCACGTACGCCTGGAAGGGTCCCAGAGCGACACGTCGGTGGATGTGCAGGAGCGCGGGCACAGTGGCGGCTTGTCGCGGCAAGCGCCTTGCCGCGGTCGTTGTCTTGTCGCGTCCGGGAGCTTGTCGCTCACCGGGCCTTGCCGGGACGCGCGGCGCGTCGCGGCAAGTTTCTTGAGATGCCTCGGTTGGCCTTCCCAGCAAGCTCCTCTTGCCGGGGTCTTGAGATGCCTTGGATGGCCTTCCCGGCAAGCTCCTCTTGCCGGGGTCTTGTCTCCTTGACTTGGATACTTTGTTCTTGAATGGCTCCAAAGGAACCACGGAGGACCTTGGCGGTCACCCGGCAAGCCTTGCCGCGGGATGCTGCGACTGCCCGTCCATGAGTTCGGGATACTAGGGTACCCCTACTCTAGTACACCAATAGATGGCGCCGGCGGCCGGACCAAGCTAAGGAGAGGTCGGCGGCGAGGATGGCGTCGGGGCAGGGGCGCGGTCGACGGCGAGGGCGGGCCGGGGCAGCGCGCGGGCGACGGCGACGGGGGCGGGCCGGGGCGGCCGCGTCGGGGCAGGGGCGGGCCGTGGCAGGGGCCCGGGCGACGGCGAGGGCGCGGGCGACGGCGGGCGACGGCGAGGGCGCGGTCGACGACGGGCACGGGTGAGGCGACAACGACGGCGGGGCAGCCTGGCGGCGTCGGCGTCGGGGCGGCAACTGCGAGAGACGGGAGTGAAAATTTCCAAAGTCTGAACTTATATAGCAAAGCCTTTAGTCCCGGTTCGTGGCACAACCCGGGACTAAAGGTGGGCATTAGTCCCGGTTGGTGCCACCCACCGGGACCAAAGGCCAATTTTCGGCAGCCCAAAGGGCGGGAAGCGGCGGCCTTTGGTCCCGGTTGGTGGCACCAACCGGGACTAAAGGGGTGCAATGGTCACGGTTGGTGGCACGAACTGTGACCAATGCCCCCTTTAGTCCCGGTTGGTGCCACCAACCGGGACCAATGCCCTTGTGCTGCCCGCGCCCAAAAGTTTAGTCCCACATCGCTAGCGGAAGGGCGCCGGCACTGGTTTATAAGCCCTGCTATGCCTCTCCATTCGAGCTCCTCTCTAATGCAGGCTTTCGGGCCTAAAGTTGCTACTGCCTGTGGGCCTATTGGGCCTCTGCGGGCTTGAATCCTGGCCCATGTAGGGTTTCTAGTCGTATTCAGGCCGTGGAGGCCTAGTAGGTGGCATTTTTTTTGGTTTTTTCTTTTTTATTTCTACATTTTTTTGGTTTTTTATTTCTACTTAAAACTAAATACTTACATTTTTAGTGATTTCTTTTTCCTTTTAGGTCACAAAAATTATAAACTTTCTGTTACTGCCATTAGTTTTAAATTTTGAATAGTTTAAATTTGAATTTTTAAAAATTTGTGTGAATCACTAGTTTATGAATAACTTTACTATAAAAATAGAATTTTTTTTCTATTTATTTTTTATTTATACATACAACTAAATACTTATAGTTTTTTAGTGATTTCTTTTTGCTTTTAGGTCACAAAAATTATAAACTTTCTGTTAGTGCCATTAGTTTTAAAATTTCGAATAGTTTAAATTTGAATTTTTAAAAATTTGTGTGAATCACTAGTTTATGAATAACTTTACTATAAAAATAGAAATATTTTTCTATTTATTTTTTATTTATACTTACAACTAAATACTTATAGTTTTTTAGTGATTTCTTTTTGCTTTATGTCACAAAAATTATAAACTTTCTGTTAGTGCCATTAGTTTTAAAATTTTGAATAGATTAAATTGGAATTTTATAAAATTTGTGTGAATCACTAGTTTATGAATAACTTTACTATAAAAATAGAATTTTTTTCTTCTTTGCTATTTATTTTTTATTTATACTTACAATTAAATGCTTATAGTTTGATTTTAGGTCATAAAAATTATATTCTTTTTGCTATTGAAGAATATTATAGTTTTATTTTAGTTGATCATAACATAATATTTTAATTGATTGTTTTTATTTTCATAAAAGTTTTGTAGTTCATTATGTTTGCTATTAATTCATTCTTTGAGCTAAATGACTCTGAAATTGGAAAGCATTTCAAAATGAACTCTGAAAAGGTTGAAAGTTGGCATGGTATCATCATTTCACCCACATAGCATGTTCCAAAAAATAGAGAGGGTTACGACAAAAACTTGATGCACTTCGTGTACAAAATGGACAATCACTTTCGAAGTATCAAAGTTTCGAACCATAAGACATGAAAGCATTTCAAATGAACTCTCAAAAAGTTGAAAGTTGGGATGGTATCATAATTTCACCCACATAGCATTTGCTTATTGCGGGAGAAAGTCTTCACTTTTTCTTCGCTTGTGTCATTTGCTTATTGCGCCGTAACCATGGATAATCTTCATTGTTTATCAGGATGCTTGGGTCAGCCTTGACATTGAAGGGAGGAATTTCATGAAACTTTTCATAATCTTCAGACATGTCTGTCTTGCCGTCCACTCCCAGGATGTCCCTTTTTCCTGAAAGAACTATGTGGCGCTTTGGCTCATCGTATGATGTATTCGCTTCCTTATCTTTTCTTTTTCTCGGTTTGGTAGACATGTCCTTCACATAGATAACCTGTGCCACATCATTGGCTAGGACGAACGGTTCGTCAGTGTACCCAAGATTTTTCAGATCCACTGTTGTCATTCCGTACTGTGGGTCTACCTGTACCCCGCCGCCTAACAGATTGACCCATTTGCACTTAAACAAAGGGACCTTAAAATCAGGTCCGTAGTCAAGTTCCCATATGTCCACTATGTAACCATAATATGTGTCCTTTCCGCTCTCGGTTGCTGCATCAAAGCGGACACCGCTGTTTTGGTTGGTGCTCTTTTGATCTTGGGCGATCGTGTAAAATGTATTCCCATTTATCTCGTATCCTTTGTAAGTCAATACAGTCAAAGATGGTCCCCTGGACAACAAGTACAACTCATCACAAATAGTGTTGTCACCTCTGAGACGTGTTTCCAACCAATTGCTGAAAGTCCTCATGTGTTCACATGTAATCCAGTCGTCGCACTGCTCCGGGTGTTTGGAGCGCAGACTGTTCTTGTGTTCATCGACATACGGGGTCACCAAGGTAGAGTTCTGTAGAACTGTGTAGTGTGCTTGAGACCAAGAATATCCGTCCCTGCATATTATTGAGTCTCTTCCAAGAGTGCCTTTTCCAGTCAGTGTCCCCTCATACCGCGATTTAGGGAGACCTATCTTGTTATGGCCAGGAATGAAGTCAACACAAAACCCGATAACATCCTCTGTTTGATGGCCCATGGAGATGCTTCCTTCTGGCCTAGCGCGGTTACGGACATATTTCTTTATGACTCCCATGAACCTCTCAAAGGGGAACATATTGTGTAGAAATACGGGCCCCAGGATGACAATCTCGTCGACTAGATGAACTAGGACGTGCGTCATGATATTGAAGAAGGATGGTGGGAACACCAGCTCGAAACTGACAAGACATTGCGCCACATCACTCCTTAGCCTTGGTACGATTTCTGGATCGATCACCTTCTGAGAGATTGCATTGAGGAATGCACATAGCTTCACAATGGCTAATCGGACGTTTTCCGGTAGAAGCCCCCTCAATGCAACCGGAAGCAGTTGCGTCATAATCACGTGGCAGTCATGAGACTTTAGGTTCTGAAACTTTTTCTCTGGCATATTTATTATTCCCTTTATATTCGACGAGAAGCCAGTCGTGACCTTCATACTGAGCAGGCATTCAAAGAAGATTTCTTTCTCTTCTTTCGTAAGAGCGTAGCTGGCAGGACCTTTATACTGCTTCGGAGGCATGCCGTCTTTTTCGTGCAAACGTTGCAGGTCCTCTCGTGCCTCAGGTGTATCTTTTGTCTTCCCATACACGCCCAAGAAGCCTAGCAGGTTCACGCAAAGGTTCTTCGTCACGTGCATCACGTCGATTGAGGAGCGGACCTCTAGGTCTTTCCAGTAGGGTAGGTCCCAAAATATAGATTTCTTCTTCCACATGGGTGCGTGTCCCTCAGCATCATTCGGAACAGCTAGTCCACCGGGACCCTTTCCAAAGATTACATAGTGTAAATCATTGACCATAGCAAGCACGTGATCACCGGTGCGCATGGCGGGCTTCTTCCGGTGATCTGCCTCGCCTTTGAAATGCTTGCCTTTCTTTCGACATTGATGGTTGGCCAGAAGAAATCGATGATGGCCAAGGTACACATTCCTCCTGCATTTGTCCAGGTATATACTTTCAGTGTCATCTAAACAGTGCGTGCATGCGTGGTATCCTTTGTTTGTCTGTCCTGAAAGGTTACTGAGAGCGGGCCAATCATTGATGGTCACGAACAACAATGCCTTAAGGTTAAATTCCTCCTGTCTGTGCTCATCCCACGTACGTACACCGTTTCCATTCCACAGCTGTAAAAGTTCTTCAACTAATGGCCTTAGGTACACATCAATTTTGTTGCCGGGTTGCTTAGGGCCTTGGATGAGAACTGGCATCATAATGAACTTCCGCTTCATGCACATCCAAGGAGGAAGGTTATACATACATAGAGTCACGGGCCAGGTGCTTTGATTGCTGCTCTGCTCCCCGAAAGGATTAATGCCATCCGCGCTTAAAGCAAACCATACATTCCTTGGGTCCTTTGCAAACTCATCCCAGTACTTTCTCTCGATTTTTCTCCACTGCGACCCGTTAGCGGGTGCTCTCAACTTCCCATCTTTCTTTCGGTTCTCACTGTGCCATCGCATCAACTTGGCATGCTCTTCGTTTCTGAACAGACGTTTCACCCGTGGTATTATAGGAGCATACCACATCACCTTCGCAGGAACCCTCTTCCTGAGGGGCTCGCCGTCAACATCACCAGGGTCATCTCGTCTGATCTTATACCGCAACGCACCGCATACCGGGCATGCGTTCAGATCCTTGTATGCACCGCGGTAGAGGATGCAGTCATTAGGGCATGCATGTATCTTCTCCACCTCCAATCCTAGAGGGCATACGACCTTCTTTGCTGCGTATGTACTGTCGGGCAATTCGTTATCCTTTGGAAGCTTCTTCTTCAATATTTTCAGTAGCTTCTCAAATCCTTTGTCAGCCACAGCATTCTCTGCCTTCCACTGCATCAATTCCAGTACGGTACCGAGCTTTGTGTTGCCATCTTCGCAATTGGGGTATAACCTTTTTTTGTGATCCTCTAACATGCGATCGAACTTCAGCTTCTCATGTTGACTAATGCATTGCGTCCTTGCATCGACAATGACCCAGAGGAGATCATCATCATTGGGCACATCGTCTGGTTCCTCTTGATCTTCAGCAGCTTCACCCATGGCAGCATCATTGGGCACATCGTCTGGTTCCTCTTGATCTTCACCAGCTCCCCCCGTTGCAGCATCACCGTATTCAGGGGGCACATAGTTGTCATCGTACTCTTCTTCTTCGTCGTCTTCCATCATAACCCCTATTTCTCCGTGCCTCGTCCAAACATTATAGTGTGGCATGAAACCCTTGTAAAGCAGGTGGGAGTGAAGGATTTTCCGGTTAGAGTAAGACCTCGTATTCCCACATTCAGTGCATGGACAACACATAAAACCATTCTGCTTGTTTGCCTCAGCCGCATCGAGAAACTCATGCACGCCCTTAATGTACTCGCGGGTGTGTCTGTCACCGTACATCCATTGCCGGTTCATCTGCGTGCATTATATATAATTAAGTGTCCAAATTAATAGAAGTGTACAAATCTCGAGGAAAATGGAGCTTGGAGGTCGAGCTTCGAGAGGAGAAAGCTTAAGTAGTGTGGCTCGGGCATTCCATCGAACACCTCATGTGCATAGAAGGTGAGCTAGAGCACCACAAAGCCCTCTCCCCCTCGGCCAGAAAAAACAGAGCACTGTGCTCTGCTCTTGCGCGAGGGGGTATATATAGGCACCTCATTGGTCCCGGTTGGTGGCATAAACCGGGACTAAAGGGGAGCCTTTGGTCCCGGTTCAAGCCACCAACCGGGACCAATGGTGGTGGGCCAGGAGCGAGGCCCATTGGTCCCGGTTCGTCCCACCAACCGGGACCAAAAGGTCCAGACGAACCGAGACCAATGGCCCACGTGGCCCGGCCGGCCCCCTGGGCTCACGAACCGGGACCAATGCCAACATTGATCCCGGTTCTACACTGAACCGGGACTAATGGGCTGAGCCGGCCTGGACCATAGCCCTGTTTTCTACTAGTGTAGCAAAATTAGTACCATCAAAGTAAGGACCTCTACGGTGATAATTTCCCTCGCTAGACGCCATACTCTCCTAGGTTGTGAAACCAAGGCTATGACCACCAAAAGCTATGGAGATCAAAGCAAATGGAGACCAAAGCTCTGATACCACTTGTAGGATCGAAAGTATGTCTAGAGGGGGGGGGGTGATTAGACTACTTGACCAAATAAAAACTTAACCTTTTCCCAATTTTAGTTCTTGGCAGATTTTAGCTAATTTAGGACAAGTCAAGCAATCATCACATAATTCAAGCAAGCATGCAAAGAGTATATAGGCAGCGGAAAGTAAAGCATGCAACTTGCAAGAATGTAAAGGGAAGGGTTTGGAGAATTCAAACGCTATTGGAGACACGGATGTTTTTCCCGTGGTTCGGATAGGTGGTGCTATCCTACATCCACGTTGATGGAGACTTCAACCCACGAAGGGTAACGGTTGCACAAGTCCACACAGGGCTCCACCCAAGGGTAACGGTTACGCGAGTACACACAGGGCTCCACCCACGAAGGGTCCACGAAGAAGCAACCACCCACAAAGGGTCCATGAAGAAGCAACCTTGTCTATCCCACCATGGCCATCGCCCACACAGGACTTGGCTCACTAGCGGTAGATCTTCACGAAGTAGGCGATCTCCTTGCCCTTACAAACTCCTTGGTTCAACTCCACAATCTTGTCGGAGGCTCCCAAGTGACACCTAGCCAATCTAGGAGACACCACTCTCCAAGAAGTAACAAATGGTGTGTAGGTAATGAACTCCTTGCTCTTGTGCTTCAAATGATAGTCTCCCCAACACTCAACTCTCTCTCATAGGATTTGGATTTTGTGGAAAGAAGATTTGAGTGGAAAGCAACTTGGAGAGGCTAGAGATCAAGATTCATATGGTAGGAATGGAATATCTTGGTCTCAACACATGAGTAGGTGGTTCTCTCTCAGAACATATGAGTTGGAATGGTGTGTGTGTGTTCTGATGGCTCTCTCTTCGAATGAGAAGGAGGTGGAGGGGTATATATAGCCTCCACACAAAATCCAACCATTACACAGTTTTCCAATCTCGGTGGAACCGAATCAATAAACTCGGTCGGACAGAAAATGTAAACCTAGTGACCGTTAGAGATTTTCGGTGGGACTGACATGCAACTCGGTAGGACCGATATGGTTAGGGTTTGGGCATAACGTAATCTCGGTGAGACCGATTATGCAAACTCGGTGAGACCGAATTAGGTAATTAGCTAACCAGAGAGATGGTCAGGCAAACTTGGTGGGACCGATTTGCTCTTTCGGTGAGACCGAGTGGAACTCGGTGAGACCGAAAAGTTACAAAGGGGAAACACTGAGTTTACATTGCAATCTCGGTGGGACCGATTCGCTCTTTCGGTGAGACCGAAAAGTTACGAAAGGGAAACAGAGAGTTTGCAACCCCATCTCGGTGAGACCGAGATCCTTATCGGTAGAACCGAATTGCTAGGGTTTTGGCAGTGGCTAATGACAAGTGAAACTCAGTGGCGCCGGATAGGAAGAATCGGTAAGACCGAGTTTGGCTTAGGGTTTAGGTCATATGTGGATATGGGAAAGTAGTTGAGGGTTTTGGAGCATATCACTAAGCACATGAAGCAAGAGGCTCATTAAGCAACACCTCATCCCTCCTTGATAGTATTGGCTTTTCCTAAAGACTCAATGTGATCTTGGATCACTAAAATATAAAATGAAGAGTCTTGAGCTTTTGAGCTTGAGCCAATCCTTTGTCCTTAGCATTTTGAGGGTTCCACTTTCACATCCATGCCATGACAATCATTGAGCTTTCCTGAAATAATCATCTTGGAATAGCATTAGCTCAATGAGCTATATGTTGTTATGAATTACCAAAACCACCTAGGGATAGTTGCACTTTCACATGCCTCCAAAGCAGTATAAAGGTCCTGCCAGCTACGCTCTTACGAAAGAAGAGAAAGAAATCTTCTTTGAATGCCTGCTCAGTATGAAGGTCACGACTGGCTTCTCGTCGAATATAAAGGGAATAATAAATATGCCAGAGAAAAAGTTTCAGAACCTAAAGTCTCATGACTGCCACGTGATTATGACGCAACTGCTTCCGGTTGCAGTGAGGGGGCTTCTACCGGAAAACGTCCGATTAGCCATTGTGAAGCTATGTGCATTTCTCAATGCAATCTCTCAAAAGGTGATCGATCCAGAAATCGTACCAAGGCTAAGGAGTGATGTGGCGCAATGTCTTGTCAGTTTCGAGCTGGTGTTCCCACCATCTTTCTTCAATATCATGACGAACGTCCTAGTTCATCTAGTCGAGGGTCGTTAAGGGGTCAAGGGTCGAGGGTTTCAGGGTTGAGGGTTCGTGGGTTCTATAGGGTCGAGGGTCGAGGGTTCCAGGGTCGTCTAGGGGTCGAGGGTTCCAGGGTCGTCGAGGGTTCGAGGGGTCGAGGATCGCCGAGGGGTCGAGAGAGGTTTCCTAGTGTCAAAGTATTGAAGAAATCCATGGCTTCATCATTAGCCGGAAGTAACTAGGGCATGACGAAGTCCTCCAAAATTATTTTGGAATGGTGTCCCGGATAGGATAATTTGCCTTTTTGTATGAATTTCAGCAAAGGCCTTCCAAATAACGATATTTGGAAGGTTCTTGCTGAACTTTGTACCAAAAAGCGAATTATCCTATCTAGGACTCCGTTCCAAAATAATTTTGGAGAGCTTCGTACCATCATGAACATGTTACTTTCGCCTAATGATGAAGACATGGTTTTGTTGAATCCTTTGACACTACGCAACCTCCCGACCCCTCGGCGATCCTCTTGAACATGAGAGGAAGAAGAGGATCGCCGAGGGGTCGAGGGTTCCAGGGTCGTCGAGGGTTCGAGGGGTCGAGGATCACCGAGGGGTCGAGAGAGGTTTCCTAGTGTCAAAGTATTGAAGAAATCCATGGCTTCATCATTAGCCAGAAGTAACCAGGGCATGACGAAGTCCTCCAAAATTATTTTGGAATGGTGTCCCAGATAGGATAATTTGCCTTCTTGTATGAATTTCAGCAAAGGCCTTCCAAATAACGATATTCGGAAGGTTCTTTCTGAACTTTGTACCAAAAAGCGAATTATCCTATCTAGGACTCCGTTCCAAAATAACTTTGGAGAGCTTCGTACCATCATGCACATGTTACTTTCGCCTAATGATGAAGACATGGTTTTGTTGAATCCTTTGACACTAGGCAACCTCCCGACCCCTCGGCGATGCTCTCGAACATGAGAGGAAGAAGAGGATAAAAAAAGAAGAGGAAGAAGAAAAAAAGAGGAGAAGAAAGAATAGAGGAGTTCTTCTCCTCTATTCTTTCTTCTCCTCTTTTTTTTCTTCTTCTTCCTATTTTTTTTATCGGGAACGAGGGTCGTCGAGGGACATAGCTGTAGTGTCGTCGTTGTCGATATATACCCCCTCCCGATAGCTTACTATGATTAGGTAGCTAGTTCTACGTTTGGCACTAATATATCCATCTGTCATGTTTGAATAATAATTGCCATGTTGTAAATATTTGTACAAACTATGGACACCGCCCTAGACGAAGCAACAAAAGAAGCGTTGTTGAGGGACATAATCGCAGAAGGAAGTGATGCCATCTCGTTGTTTCTCAACGAAACCGATGGTCTGGAAGGAGAGGGTGAACAAGCTGGCTATGGTGACCTAATGCCGGTGCAAGAAGAAGAACATGAGGACGGCTCCGGTGACCCAATGCCGGTGCAAGAAGGAGACCGTGATGACGGCTCCGGTGACCGAACCGAGTCCGGCCAGGTATATATATTAGTCAAGCCTGTGCTGACTAGCTGATTGATGCATTCATTGTTTTGGTATGTACACATATTAATTAAGTCTTTGTTCTTTTTTCTAGCCCTCCGGATTGAGCACAACTTCGGTAAAGAGACGAGGCCCGAAGAAAAAGTTGAGCTCGGATGAAAAGTTTGAGATCATAGCAATCGCGCCCGACGGCCAACCGATTGAACCCCTCCGAACAAAGAGCACATTTGTTGCTCAGTGCGGGGTTCTGGTTAGGGACAAGATCCCAATAAGCATCCAGCAATGGTTTAAGCCGGCTACAGAAGACCCTGAGGTGTCTTATGTCAATGATATGCTGAAAAATGATCTTTGGACTGAGCTGAAGTCAAATTTCACCCTACCGCCAGAGGATAATCCAGAGAACCCAGTTAAAGAGAAATTAATCAAGTCTTTTGCTCTTAAGAGGATGGCAAAACTATTCGGGAGGTGGAAGAAAGAGCTAAATAAGTTTGTCAAAAATAATGAGACACCAGAATTCAAGGGCAGATATGAGAAGATCAGAGATCACTGGCCCGCATTTGTGGCCCACAAGACATCTGAAAAGAGTAAGAAGATGTCGGCGACAAACAAGCAAAATGCTGTGAAGAAGATGCTTCACCATCGCACGGGGTCAGGTGGCTACCTCGTAGCCCGGCCTAAGTGGGCCAATACTGAGAATGATCTGGTTGATAAAGGGATCGAACCAGAGACAATTAGCTGGCCAGACCGTTGCCGGACTTGGTTCTTCGGGGCTGGCGGAACCTTGGACCCTGTAACAGGGAAGTGCATTTGGACGAACGATCAAATGGACATACCAGTCAGGAAGCTTAAGCAGTATATTGAAGCAGCACAGCAAGGGAAGTTCTTTCCAGACAAAGAGAACGACGAGCTCACAATGGCCCTCGGGAATCCTGAGCACCCTGGACGGACACGAGGCACGCCAGGCTCCATTCCGTGAAAGGTTGGGTTTCTGGACGCAGGCGGTTACAAATCCCATGAGAGGAGGAAAAAAGTGCAGCAGACCCAAATGCAAGCGCTGCAAGCAAGGGTAGACGCGATAGAGGAACGAGAAGCAAATCGTAGCAAACGTACTGCCGAAGCCTCCCCCGAAGCTACCCCGCCATCTCAGCGCAGAAGCAGCGTGGCTTCCACCGAGCTGCTTCAGCCGGAGCATGCCTTGATGGCTCCTGCCAGCTATCCCGTGGATGCTATCACGGAGTCTCAAAATTGCCATCTTATGACGCAATGGATGAATTTGAAGGTCAAGGCGGCTGTTGGCTCTATTTATCCTACTGAACCCGGCGCAACTTTTCACTGCCGGCCGATTCTAGAAGGATATGCTAGGGTGATGATGGATGAGATAACGGAGGTATTTGAGGACCTCCAGCTTGACCACCCTACCGGTGAAGGGGAGACTCGGCTGGGGTCTGCTCTGAAGACTCCATGCCTATGGCGGAAGGAGCTCATCAACCTTCTGAACTGGACGCCTCCGCCTCCTCCTCCTCCTCCGGTGAGTCAGGGCACTCCGCCTCCTCCACCGCCTCCTCCTCCGGCGAGTGACGATCAGGGCCCTCGGCCGGCTCCTTCTCCGGCGCGTGGCGGCACTCCGCCTCCTTCTCCGCCAGCGCCGACGTGCCCGAGCAGCCAGCCTCCTCCTTCTCCGCCTCGTCAGCAAGGGTGGAAGAGACCTGCCGCCGCTCCAGCTGCTCCGGCGCGTCGTAGTCCTTCTCCTCCGCCTCGTAAGCAAGTAAAGAAGACAACCGCTCCGTCTGCTCGGTCGGCGTCTAGCAGTACAACCAGAGGCGGGAGGACATACAGATTCGGTCCTTCTCTGAAGACTCCAGAGAAGTTACCATATGAGAGGACCCCGGAGGAGAACTCCGAGATCGCGCGAACCGAAGTTTATGACTGGTTTCAAGGGTTGAGAGCAAAGAGACATCCACCTCCGTAGGAGAAGGTAGATCCGGTGAAAGTGAAGCGCACTCTGGCTGCCCTGGCAAAACCATCCAAGTCTCCGCCGAAAGGCAACTATGAGCGCATTATTGCAAAGACATGGGCCAAAGCAGAGCGGTCGGGAAGTACAGTCAGTGATCAAAGGCTGAAAGAACAACGAGCAGCTGGGAAACAAATTGCCCAGCTCGGCGAACAAGCGAAGCAATCGTGCCCCCCCCCTCAAGGTGCCTAGCGACATCATCGATCCGAGGATGGTGCCCGGTTATGGCAATGTTGACGATTACCTGCCCGACGATGTACATTATGATACCATGGAGGTGCAGATACACAGATACGAGTACGGGAAGCCTCTCGTCAAAGATGAAAAATCTTTAACAACGATGATGCGAAGATTACATGATTGGTACTTGAAAATCTGCAGAGAGTCTGGGGGGAGGAGTACTTTGTATGCGAGAGTTAAACCGGAGCATGACCTCGTTGGAATTGAACTGTTGCCTATTCCATTTGAGGAGTTCTATCAGTTTTTCAATCAATTGGCCCTCGATAAAACAACGATCACCTGCTACTGTCTGTAAGTACTACTACTTCTGTCATTAAGTCTCTCTCTATATAGCTCATCTCTTTCATTGCATGTATTTATAATTATCCTCACTATATTATGCATAATGAAGATCGCCGAATTGAAGAAAAGACAAATCGGTGATATTGGGTTCGTTAACACATATCTCATAGATGCAACTGAGGTTCAACATCGTCCCGGAGATACCGAGGCCAACTTGCTACGATCATTCAAAAAAATGAAAACAAAGATATAATACTCTTTCCTTACAACTTCAAGTGAGTGTTACTGTCTTGTGCATATTCGGTTTCCCTTATATATTAGTCCAGGTTATAGTAATGTAATTGATGAGTTATGCACGCGTGTGCAGTTTCCACTATATTCTCCTAGAGATTAGGCTTGAGCAGGGAGTAGTAACCGTCTTGGACTCTAAACGAAAAGATCCCCAGGAGTATGCGGACATGACTGAAATCCTCAAGAAGTAAGTTAAATCGATCATTATCCACCATATCAGCAACTTTGTTCATTTCCTGATATCAAGTAATTGTTTTCTTTGTCCGGCAGGGTTTGGAGAAAATTCACCAGAATAGTTCCGGGACTGCCGAAGGAGCTGGAATTTAGACACCCGAAAGTAAGTACTATAGTAGCATGTTCCGCGCATCTCCTAGTGATTCAAGCGCTAGTTTCATCAATACCATTTAGCATTCTTGCTTATCAGTTTGATTGACCTCTATTTCTTGTAAAGTGGTTGTGGCAGGAAAAAGGGAATGATTTCAGTGGATACTACGTCTGCGAGTCCATCCGCCACACGACCTGTGAGCGGGGCGGGTACTCTGACGAACAATATGAAGTACGTAAATAACAACATTCACAATTTTATTTTATTACCATCATTTGTATTGAGTTTCATTCATTCATACATATATGTATTGACCCCCTTCTTCAAATTAGATGTTTCGGAAGCGGGATGAACTCCTAGCACCAGCTCGCATGCGAGCAATTCAAGAGGAATTGGCGGCATTCTTTTTTGATCAAGTGATCGCTGAAGACGGAGAATACTATGTGGACCATGAGTCCGTATGATTATATATGTAAGAGATAATTATTGTATATATGTAGCCGGTAGTGTCGGATAGATATACGAGAACTTGTTGTTCGACCAATCTCTCGGAGAAGGAGAGGTGGTCGATATCACTTCTCTCTATATGCATATATGTTCATGACGATCTTCTGTTTCCTTCGTTTGCTTACTAGCTAACTAGCGTGTCTAGTCCTCTCTATACGTATGTATAGTACATAGCGTCGACCAAGCACGGACGTAAGAGAGGACACTTCTCTCTATTAATTATAGCTAGCTAACACAATATATGAAACACCTAAATTAACCCCCCAAAACCCCCAACCCCCCCCCCCCCTTTCAAAAAAAAAATAAAAACCCCAGCCACAGAAATGCTGACGCGTGGATGCCTATTGGTCCCGGTTGGTGCCACCAACCGGGACCAAAGGGTCTCCTGCCTGGGCTCTGCGCACTGCCCACATGGAGGCCCATCAATCCCGGTTCTGAATTGAACCGGGACTAAAGGTACAGGGCATTAGTACCGACACTTTAGTCCCGGTCCAGGAACCGGGACTAAAGGCCCTTACGAACCGGGACTATAGGCCCTTTTTCTACCAGTGTTCCCCAATGACACCACCCACGCTGTATGCACTTCTAGGGTTCGAGTAGTCAAGATGAGCAGTTTGTCCTATTCCTTCTAGTTCATGATCAATTTTGGTTGTATGTCTTTATAGCCTGGTTGTTGTTGTAGCCGTGGCGCTCCTAAGCTGCCAAGATAAGCTTCCTGGCTACAGAACAAGAAAACCTCCCAGCCAAGGGCCGCTACTAATGGAATGTGCGCCAATGGCCCCGCCATCATGATCCACCCCAATGACAACAACGGCGATGATGATGACAATGCGAACAATGCCCACCAATAATCCAACAACGAGGCCGATGATGCCGAGGAGCGCGTCAACGAGCTACGAAAGTGTGACCATGGAGAGGGAACATCTTCCTTCGGCGCTGTCGTGCAGGACCCGCCTTAGGTCACAAGGCGGGACAAGCACCGAACGGTGCTCGAGAACAAGACATACCAAACTGCTGCCCATCCTATCTCGATCACCCTAGCTCCACGCATACTAGGAAAGGCCACGGGGCTACTGCACGCAGTACAAAAACCCCGAGCCAAGCCGACATCGGCTTTGTATGTAATTTGTTATCCGAACTATAAAAAACCATCATCTCGAACTTGTGATGATCTTCATCATAACTTTTTTGTAGGCCCCCACATGGGCTCCGACCCGACCAACGTCCCAACAGGTGCTCCTCCTATGTCTCTCGACACTACCGCCGGTTCTGGAACGGGCGACATGATAGAGACGCTAGTCTCCTAGGCTTCCCTCCTTCCAAAAAGTTCAGTTTTTTCTTTGTGATAGAGTCTGAGGAGGTCAATGCCCGGAGGGAGGAGAGCTAACGAGCATGCCGATGATTTGACGCTGCTGGACGACATCCCTTAGAATAACCCACCCGCACCCAATGCGGGTGGCGAAGTCCATACCCTTGAAAATGGGGTTGCAAAGCTAGAGGTCGGGAATGAAGAATGCGTTAGGGAAGTGAGTTCCCTAGTGGAACAAGTGGAGGAGAAAAACCCACCACACCGTCTGCTCCGTACACCATTGTCGATCTAGTCTCCCAGAAGGAGCCCTCAGCCGAGGTAGTGGCTATTGAAGGCCAAACTCAACCACTCAACCACCCTTAGTCCCTAGCATATTGGCTTACGCTGTAAATGTGCAAAGGCCCGAGGCACCTTCCTCGTGGTCCGACGCCGAGTCCGATCTGTGCCAATAGTCAACAATGAAATCTTTGTTGGACCCCTTCCCGACGACGACATAGAAGGAGGCCCTGCACTACATGAAGGTGTCTTCCTTCATGATGAATGAGGTCGTCAAGCCGATGACAGATGGCTTTGCACCCATAATGAAAATAATTTTAAATGTGCATCTTTATTTTCTGCACATGCCAAACAAGCAACCCTATCAAGGGATCTGGCGTTTTTCGGCATTGATAGTATGCACACCAGGTAGGGGTGGTGTGTCGAGATCAAGGTTTTGGTTACCGAATGAAGTAATTTTACCGAGGGGGACTGATAAATGTGGTTACCACGGTTACCGAGAAATACCGACAAATACCGAGAATATTTCGAGCGAATTTTATAGTTGAATTTTGAATTCAAATAAGAAAATGAATGAATATTCAAACCAGAGACCTCTCAAAACAGGAACTAGGTTGCTACCAACATGCCATAACCAACTTTCATTGCATTAATTAGACCCTACATACCTTACTGTAAATCGAGTGTTTAAATTCAAAAATTTCAAAAAAATGGTATTTTTTGCTCGGTATGACGATTTACCGAGGGGCACGGAAATACGTGGTAACCATGGGAAATCTTGAAATTTCGACTGGTAACCAAAACCTTGGTCGAGATCACCATGATTAGACATGATACTTCATAAAGAGGAAATTCGATCTCAACCATGTCCTTCTAAAAAATTGCTCATGGAGCTCGAAGGCCTGACATTGACATAGCTCTCGTGCACCCAATGCATATATAATAACAATTTTTTTATAAAGGATGAACTTTATTGACTCAAAATAAAGCATCAAGAGGATACACACACAATGAGAACACACCCGGCCTCTGCATAATTAGGATGCACACATCCAACACCAAGACATGCACACAAAAACAAGCCGGGAAATAGCAAAGTCATATAAGACCAAAACTATGCGTAGACGAGGAAAAAGACAAAATGCCTCAAAGCGATCAGATCCGGATCGGCAAACTATAACAATGACCATATCTGCATGACAATCTCATGACACCACGCGGACGACCAAGTTCTTCAACAACAACGCCTTCAGGAAGGGAGCGGCGCTAAAGTGTCGCCGTCACCGGATCCAGGCACCCAAGGCTAGAATCTAGGCTTTCACCCTAAAGAATCAGTCCGAGCATTCCGAACAATGCCTTCAACAAGGTAACGATATAAAACATCGCCATTGTCAGGTATTCCCAACTCGGGCCAGACCTAGGCTTTCACCCCGGAGGTCGAGACCGGGTGCTCAAGTAGCACCATCATCGAAGTCATTCATGGTTGTCGCCACCACTTTTCCACGATCCCAGCAGCTACATGCAATGTGACCATCGCCGCCGAACAACCATCCCTCTGCATCAAGACTTCGTTCATAGATTGCATCTCGTCGCCGAAGTCAAACACCGGATTTGCAGAGATGAAACTCACTCTTTTGATGGCAACCGCAATCAGAAGGGCATTGGCTGCAGCTAGTCAACGGCCGTCTCTGCATGCATGTGCACATCTCAATCGGCCATTTTATGCAGCATCCATGCACCAGCCCCCGTATGCTTATCTTGATCGTACTCCTAGCCATGGTCATCAAACCAGGTCGAAAGACCGAATCATCGGCTAGCAACCAGATAGGAGGCACCAAGCCATGGACATGATCCAGACCAGAAGGCCAGCAATCACCATCGAACTAAGATCGGGAGGCCGGCAACGCACAGCGGCGACGCAGGCAGCCAGATCAGGAGGCGGCCATCAAGAAAGAATAGAAAAAAACCAGGCCAAAGATGCCCCACCACCGCCGTCCGTCGGGTGGCCGGCTTCCTCCGGCGGCGGCGAGGTGAACGGGGCTGTAAGGGAGGTCCTCCGAAGCTGGCTGCAGCGCCTCCGGAGTCGCTGGAAGCGACCCGGGAGGCTCAGATGCGTTTTTTCCGGGTAATGATGAAATCGTTTACATTGACTGTTTTAGATCATCTTTTGCCAATCCGCTTGATGGGATTGTACGAAATTGAGTGGACTTCAACCCTGTAAAATAGGAAGAAAATTTCGTGCACACCGGCTGCAAAGCCCATCCTGTGCGTACCCCTGCCCAGATTCGTCCACGTGTCCTCTCCTTACATCCGACCGCCGCAGTTCATTCCGATCCGTTCGCTCCTTCCGTCGGCTCGGGAGCGCTCGCTCGGCTCCAAATACGTGCGATCCCGGCTCCCTCACGAGGCAAGGCCGGCTGAGGCGGAGGCCCACATAGGCGGCCCTTTTGTCTCGCAGTCGCCTGGTTCCAAGCCTCCGCGTCTTTCGTCCACCGCCGTCGCCGCCGCCGCTGATGGAAGGCACGGTGTGCCCAAACCAAGGTGATTCCGTCTCCGGCGCCGGCCTATCACTCCCCCACGCGCACCTCCATCTCGCCCAGTTCAGAACTGGTGACCCCCTCCCTTGCAAGTCTGAAAGTTTGTGTTTCCTTTTGGCTCTTAGCATGCAATTAGCTCCTTCAGGTAAGAGGTTTGATTTGCTAATCGTACACGACCACATGTTAATCACATATTTTGATTAAACTGGGACGAACGAAGTGCAACCTAGCAAGCTCGTACTTGATCGGATTGTTTGATTCGCTCAGTCGAGCTACAAAATCAATTGCATCACTAGTTTCAGAGTAAAGAAAGTGTAGTTTCAGACCGAAGGGTGTTTATCTTACAGGAGGACGAACTGTACATTATTTTGCTATACGCTGACAACTATCTGACCAAACTCACATGCTAATAATTCAATGCGATTTGTGCATGTCTTTGCAGTCGTGAAAGAGAAGTTTTCAAATTGGCAAGGATTCCCCCTGGTCCAACTAGCTAAGACGGTAGAAAAGGGAACAAAGAGCAAACATGAGGTCACCTACTCATGCAGCAGTCATGCTTCGCCATCATTCTACTGGACGAAGACCCCGAAGTACACTGCTGGAACAAGACAACCGACGCCATGGAAACAACATCAATAATTCCTGATGAGTAGACTTAAAAGTAGGATTTTGAGATATTACAAATCTGGAGTAGACTTCGTGACAAATCGTGTACTAGTATATAGCTGATTGCTCTCTCTGACAATTTCCAACTATAATGTATAGTTGTACATTGTATCTTTTTTCATCTAAGATATATATGAATGAGGTGCTCGACCTCGAAGATTTAAATCAGAGGTCTGAAAATCTGAAACTATCGCAGGTGCTCGGCCTTGAAGATTTAACACTTAACACATTCTGTCACATAATCAATGCAATCTCACAGAAATGCAGAAATGATGAAAAACCATACTCAGTGTAGTACAAAATTATACCCAAACATTCTAAATGAAGACAAAATTCAGTCTACTACAGTGCATCAATTATAATTCATAGATACACCAAATGACATCAAAAAAATTGTACTCCTTATAGGCTGCCCGTAATACTAATCATCAAAACGTAACTTTCTAGCAACCGAGGACAATGTGGCATCCTGCTCAACCCCAAGTAAAAGACTTGTAAATCCTCCTTGGATAGATGGAGCAGACATTGTTGAAGGTTGCCCATACACATCATTTGCAAAGGTTAGCATTGTGGCATTAGCGTATCTGCCTTGGATCAATGGTGCAGCCATGATCGAAGATCGCCCTCGCCCATAGACATCATTTGAAAATTTTGGCATGGTATTAGTAATGTCAATACTACCAGCATTCACATCCTGTATCATAGAATATGAAATTGTTCATAAAACATGCAAGTCAAATATGAAAAGGGGATACTGACTCTGAGTCAAATGGTTTACCATCATTTCCTTCGGATCAATGCCGCCATCCCTATTTTGTACTACATTTTTTCGATTTTCTCCTAAAGTCAGACATATGAATTGAAAGAAAAGTAAAAGGATTAACAATAGAAGTATAGAATGGAAAAGGCTTGCTAGAATGGGTAGGATCGGTACCTTTCTTTTTAGCACATTTATTTTTCTTCCCTTTCTTTTTTTCGAGGGAGATGGTTGCCCGTTTACGCTTTGCGCCTTTCACCACCTGAGGAACTCTGAATGATATTGTACCATTTATTGTGTTTGTAGCACACTCAGCCGAAACTAGCGGAACCTCGCTGGATTTTTCCTCCATCTTGCTAAGATTGTTATCTGCTTCCAAGTCTAACTTATCTATAGCTTTCTCGAAATCATCAAGAAGTTGTTTTGACCGAGTACACTTCAATGCAACTGATGTAGCCTTCCTTGAGATACGTGCAGCTTGTGTTTTCAAGCTTTCCTCCTCGGATCCTTGTTTTTCAACATAAAATCCTCTTTTCGCATATTTTGTCCATCTTCCTAGTATATATTGTGGTGGCAAAATGAAAACATCACATATTGAAGACTTTGAATGCATGCTTGCACAATATACCTGCAAGATATGGATGTCATATTTCATCAAGTTGTATTACAGAGCAAATTGCATCATAAATTCTGTATATATACCTATGGATTCGAACTTTCTGCAACAACATGTAATAGTTGTGTCCGTGGTATTGAATGTAACTTTTGCTCCATGCTCGCTGTTCATATGTGTGACCATATATGTCAACACCGGACCGTCGGTTTGTAATAGTTTACAAGAGAATGAAAATTGGCTTTTGAATTCTGTTTCAAATTCTGAATACATTCGCCTTGTATATGATTCAGATGCGGTCTTTAGAAAAGGAAAATTTGGACTGTAAGCAACAGGTTTCTTTCGACGCGAACTAAAATCTGCATCCAACTCATTTTCACGAAGACTTCCAGAAACCTTCTCACATTCTACAAGGAGTTCTGAAAGACCAAGTCTCCTACGAAATCTTTGCTTGAATACATTATTCATACCTTCACTCCTTTGAGTCGAGTTCAAATCAGCTGTAAAAGAGTCACGATAGACAGCAGCCCACTTTTCCCTCAACTCATACAGCCTTTTCATCCATTCATTGTCCTCAAGGTTGTATTGATCCAACAATTCAAACCATTTTTTATTGAAGTAAAATTCTGACCTATCTTCATAGACACATTTCTTAAAATCAGGTAAAAACTTCTCAGGATGCTCATGAATTACATGCCCATGATGTTTTGCAGCATTAAGATAAATGTGCCACAAACAAAGCCGATGACTTGTATTTGGGAACACATATGCAATTGCTCCGTCCATGGCCTTGTCCTGATCAGTGAAAATAGTGCTCGGATGCTTGCCTGACATCGCTGTTAAAAATGCTTTAAAGAGCCAAACAAATGAATCGATACTCTCATTAAATATCAGCGCGGCATCAAAAATTACTGTCTGCTTGTGATGGTTGGTACCAACGAATGGAGCAAAAGGCATTTCAAACTTGTTAGTCTGAAAAGTGGTATCAAATGATACAGCATCCCCAAAACATGTGTAATCCATGATAGACTGACCATCTGCCCAAAAGAAATTAGCTATCTTGCCATCAACTTGATCTATCTGAATGGCATAAAAAATGTAGGATCCTCTCTTTGCTTATTTTTCAAGTATTCCAACAGTGTCTGTGCATCATTTGATTCTAAATACTTCTTGCGCTCGCGACCAATCTCATTATTGCAGTCCATCTTTGAGAATGGTACTTTGTCGGGTCCTCCGTAAAATGCTACCATAAAGTCATATACCTGGGATGGCTTCATCCCGGCTTCCCGTATCTGGCCACTTAGATGTCTATCTGCTTTTATAACACGTCTGTGGGACCTCAGCTTGTGCACCTTATTGGGACTAGCAAGATAATGATTGTGCTCGGTTATAAGCTTTTGCACTGTCCAAATACCATCCTTGTTGACACTAAACTGAATACGAGCCTCACAACCTGTCCTTGTAGTGTCCTTAGATGATTGGGTATCTCGATGGCCTTCGTTAAACTATATATTTTTGAGATATACTTTTATCACCTCATCGCTTTGTGTGACTTTTTCTGACACTGAACCCAACCTTGGCGGCATATGCGTTGTACATACCATAAGTGCTGTCCTCTGAATCGAAAGCCAATCCAACTTTTGGAACAATCAACGTTTGTCCAACTTTATCAATCGCCTGCCATACAATGAGTCCAGAGTTAAATTTATATTACCATAATGTGATGTGGGAAAATGTTTTTCTCATGCACTTTGTGAATTTGTTTTCCTAAGCTTACTGAAGAACACATATTAATTTTGAGCAGTCATTTGCCAAGTAATCAGTGCATAGTACAGTACTAGAGTACGATGATCTTATGCCGACTGTCTGAATAGGATATCGCTTTTCAACCCGTACCTGCATTCTTTGCTCTACACCGGCGACCCCGTCGCCCTGCTGACCTCCTTCTCCTATCATGGCGGTGGTCGTATCCTCCCGGACTCCTCCTGACATGACGTGTGGGGCCTGCAAGTTCATGGCGTGCGCACAACCATTCTCATCCGCGAGATTTATGCGGGACAAGTCGTCGGCAGTGCCACCATGGTCCATCATGGCCGCTCCCGTCCTTCTCGACGGTACTGCAGCTTCAAACTGCGGCGGCCATGAATATCCTTCTAGGCTGATGCGGCCATGCAAAGGAGAGGATGATGATGCGTTTGGGCGTGAGGCAAACATAGTTGTGCTCTCCCCTGGCGGAGTGAGTGCCGGACCAGGGTTCCCTTGGCCGCCACCAGTCTCATCTGCCATGATCAGATCGCCGCTATTCAAGGGAAGCAGATGCTATCAATCACAAGTATGCGTATCTAATTGAAAAGGCATAACGACGGGAGCTGATTGCCTGTAGTTTTTGCAGCCGAGCGGAGCCCAGGGAGCCGGGATCGCACGTATTTGGAGCCGAGCGAGCGCTCCCGAGCCGACGGAAGGAGCGAACGGATCGGAACGAACGACGACGGTCGGATGTAAGGAAGGGACACGTGGACGAATCTGGGCAGGGGTACGCACAGGATGGGCTTTGCAGCCGGTGTCCACGAAATTTTCTTCCGTAAAATATCATTATGATTTAAAGATGGATCTCCGGCTACAACTGAAAAGGCCAGGTGATGTTAGATCTGGAAGCGAATCCACGCACTTTTACGAGTGTAGCGGCCAACTCTCAGTGATCGCACCATTCAGATTGCGCGGAATTGTCATGGCTACAATGCATCAAAATTTCAGCTTGATCGGATGGTCGAAACTCTGGCAAGGCCAAGGAAGTGCATCAATTTGTAAAACTGTGGTTCTACGTGAAACAAATCCAACCCGAGTTCATATTTGTCCCCCGTGTATAGCTTAAGGGAAGTCTGATTCATGACTTTTTTTTTGTGGAGTCGTGTGCCATTTTCTCTAGAACATGCCTGCGAGATTTGAGTCTATTCTAAGGGCTCTAGACAATCGCATCTCCACCATGACGCGTCGATCTCGCTGCCCCACAAGTGTGGGCGTTAAGGGTTTGGCCACACGTCTTATGCGGTATCTAAAGAACCAGTCCACACGTCTGCGTGTGAGCAAAACAAGTAATTTTCACACGCTTTGTTTTTTGCCTCGCGATCCCTTTCACATGCCTACGTGTGGATAAAATAGATTACACCCACACGCCCGTACTCACGGTTCAGCATGCTTTGCGTGACAGTCACCACACGTCCCCGCAGTTGCCATGGTCCAGACCCTCTTCCATATTCGTTTAACTGCATTTGCCATGTTGCTGAACTACAGTTGCCATGGTTGCTCAACTGCAGTTGCCATCTCAGGTCAAGTGCCAGATGCCACTTTAGGACAACTGCAGCTGTTGCCATGTATGATCTGGTCTACTACACTTGCCATGATTTGAAAATTTGAGGAGTTACCACCTACTAACAGTAGGCAGTTGCCATGTAGCACTATAAAAAAGACATGGCAAAGAAACATGTTCGAGTAAAAGAGAGTTGCCATCTGCTTACAAGTACGCTAGGGCAGTTGCCATGTACCCTGCAAAACACATGACAACTCGAGTAAAGAGAGAGTTGACATCTGCTTACAACCACGATAGAGCAGTTGCCATGTACCCTGCAAAAACACATAGCAACTGACAACTTATGGTGTGGGAGAGGAGACGCGTGTGGGCGAACTGATAAACGCCCACACACCAGCCCCTCTGCGTGCGTGAAAACTGGCGTGTGGACGAACTGCTAAACACCCACACATGTGTGGGTGTCCAGATGAATGACCACACACCAGCCCAGTCCTACGTGGCATAAAAAAATCTGACAAAGGACTCCGATAACTGCCACACGTGTGGTATATTTGACATGCGCCCACACACCGTGTGTGGTGTGAGTAGGAGGCAGCCCACACGGGCTGTGTGGGCGGATATTAGAATTGCCCACACGTGTGGGCGCGGCTACTTCGTGCCACACGCCCACCAAGTACTACTCATCTTCACCCCGCGCTTTTGGCACGAAGCAAAAATGCCCACACTTCCTGGCACAACTACGTTAGGTACCCCGCGGGATGACGATTTAGTTGCCATCCTGGTTGGTAGATGTAGTTATCCGGGACGGCAAGTGTAGTTGTAAAAGCATGGCAACTCTATCTGTTTTGGTTAACTATAGTTGCCATGTCTAATTTATGGTAGTTGCCGCATGTAATCAAACCGTAGTTGCCGTGTGTGATTAACTACTTGCTACATATGGTCAAACAGTAGTTGCCATGTGTGTTTACCTAGTTGCCACGTGTGGTCCAACCCTAGTTGCCATGTGTGTTTATCTGGTTGCCACGTACGCGCAACTGCAGTTGCCGTCTAGCGAAAGAGCAACAAGCGAAAGAGCAACAGTTGCCATGTGTGTTTACCTAGTTGCCACGTTCGCGTAACTGTAGTTGCCATCCACAACATAGGAGTGTCGTGTGGGCGAAAAGCAGTTCGCCCACACGCGCATGACTTAGGTGGTGGTTGGCAAACAGCATGGTGCGGGCGTGTGGGCAAATTCTCCAATGCCCACACACCAACCTCATCCTACGTGGCACACCAAATCCACTTTTTCGTGTCAAGATTCGTGCAAAAGACAGTGAACGACGATCCAAACGTGTGGGCGAGTTGAAAAACGCTCACACGTGTGGGCGTTAGTGTTTCCGAATAGAACATGCCAAGATTCGTGCAAAAATAAACAGACGTTGATCCATGTGTGAGGGTGAGATGCAGACGCCCACACATGTGGGTGTTAGTATTCTCCTAGACTTTCATACCTCCACATCCGGCTTGACGACTCGGACTCTCGTGTCCAGCTTCAGATGCTGTTAATCAAATTATTTTCTTAATACCAACTAAAAATCTTTAGATCCTTTTTTATTCCTAAATTCAACTACTTTGTGTGCACAGGATAATTGGCCAACTGCTGCCATGACGTACGATCCAGTGCTGATGAATCATGACATAAAGTCTTCCACGACTGACCTTATCGCCACAGACAGGGGATTAGATGATTTGCCCCACTTTATAAGGGGTTAGATGATTTGTCCGAGGGTTGTTTCAATGACGAGTGGCCCCGGCCTCACCCGGCAGCCTCTCAGAATGAGAAAGTAAAGTGGGGCAAAAGATCTAATATTTCCTCCACAGACATGAACTATTTTTTTTAGAATGTGACTTTTCATACTTATTTTTGTGAATGGAACTTTTCATACTTTTTAACACAGTACGGATGCAAGCGCTCATATACACATGCATACACTCACCCCTATGAACGCACACCCTACTCTTATGAGCACGTCCGAAAGACTGAGCCAGCATATTATCTTGAAATTTACAAAGTCACTGTAGGCACTTCGTCATCGACGGAAACATCTCCTTTTGAATCTTTATGGGCTGGGAATACCACAATCCCTCTAATCATCTAACTACAGGTTGATTCGCAGAAATTTTTCATACTTAACAAGACAATCAATCTAAAATATCTCTTAGAATAGTTAACAAGCATGTAATGTTCGTCCCTGACATACATTCCTTTTTTCATCCTCCATCGCAACTGACATCAGGTTGTGGCCGATTTTTCTCATCGGGTTTCCTTCAAAACGCCTTGGACTGCGCCACGCTTATTAACTTACCAAATAAAAGCATGATTTCCATGGTGAGCAAATAAATATTAATTTAATTGTCTGCTAAAGTATATTTCCTAAAATAAACATTAACAATAAAATGAACCATAAAATAGTAGGTTAATCATGATAATTGGGTAAAAACAATCGTATGCCCTTTGCAGAACACATATATTTATCAAATGTATAAAGAAATTGGCACACATTACCAGATGTGTTTGTAGCTTATGATGAGGAGAGTGGTAGTCCATGGATAGGGGAGTATAGTTGTTTCTCTTTATTTATCTACTTGTGAGGGAAAGATGATGATACTTTTTTATTTCAAAACTGTTCTTTCACACAAACAATTCTTCGAAGAAATTAAGATTCTACAGATCTGATGGGTGAGAAGGAAAAGCTCGCTATAGTTCAAGCCTTCAAGGAGAGGCCCCTTCGGGTGCCGAAGCCAAGGGGCACTCCTTCTTGCATATCTTCATCGTCGCGTAGCAATATGCATCACCTGCCAAGCAGCAGTAGCACAACGGTATGTCGAGTTTGCAGAATGACCAGTCTTTCTTGTAGGCGCACAGCCCATTGGGCAGACTAACCTTCTCGTCGCCGCTGACGTCGATGATCCGGTCTGAACGGAAACAGATGATAAGTTAAGATTGAACACCAGGGTGATCGATCAATGATTAACAAATAAGCAACATAAGCAGGCGTTGAAAACGTGGATCTTACATTGTGCATTGGTAGCAAGGAGTAGGCATACGGTGAGAAGAAGAGCAGCCACGCGGATGCGGGTCATGCGGTTGTTCATCGTGTGTTGTGTATGCTGATGATGGTGTAGTGATCAGATCGATGTATGTGTGTTTTATATGTACTAGGGTGAGATGCTTGCTCCATCGAGTCGAGGGATAAATGATCAATGGGTACGAAGAGAATCGAAGCTAATCTTCCGTGTTATGGTCGAATAAAAATGACCAAATCAGCCGCGATTGCCTGCCATGTTTACACCTGTATCTATCAACGCCTCATTCCAAGGTATAGTTTGCCTTTTGTACCAACGATTATCTACAAATTACAACCATCTCCCTGCGATTATCATACAAGTTACACCCGTCTTGCATGCACCTAGTACGCTGATGAGCGGCTAAACGTGGAGTGGACATGCACCTCGTATGGGATTATAAATTTTCTAGTATCCTTAAACGACAACAGAATAATCTTGAAGAATAGAATGGGATTACTCTTGCGGTTTAAAAAACTCCGTCTGATTTAAAAGTGTTCACATGTTTTAGAAAAAAGAATGTTCTTGCAATTTAAAATATATAATTTAAAAGTGTGTGGGAGTATCAGGGACGGTGTATGGTTGTGTGCAGGGTATACATTGCGGAGAGCGGCCCTTGTGGCCTCCCTAATGGCCAGCTCGAGGAGATTAGTACTACCTCCATTTAGGTGAATAAATCATTCGCGTAATTTTAGGTCATCGGTTTAAGAAATTAAATATGTATTATATGTCATAAAAAGTATATCATTAGATTTCTACACGGATGTAGTTTCTAAATATATATTTTTTGTCACATATAATACATATTTAGATAGTTAAATCGTCGATTTAGAACTAAGCGAATGACTTATTCACTGAGATGGAGGTAGTATAAAAAGTTTGTAAGTATTTCCTTATACTAGCAGCAAGATCATCACCTTGGGATTGAGCTTGTTTGAAAGCAATACGATCAGATGTATGTTGCGGCCATTGTTGGTGAGGGCGGGAAGGAGCATAAGAGGGAACAAGGGTGGGGAGCGTGCTGAAATAGTGGGCGTGGGTCAGTGGAAGATCTTAAACCCTGCTTATATTGGGTTAATGGCATGCGGTTTTTTTCTCCCATTGCAAGAGTAAGGTGTGTATTGCCATGTATGATACTCCCTCCGTAAATAAATATAAAAGCGTTTAGATCATTATTACTAAAGTACAAAGCATTTTACTATCTATCGTTCATGAGCACCCGTTTTCCTGTACGTCACCCACGAATGAAGTTTCCCAAACAAAGTTTTTCGAAAATGGACGCTTTATTACTTAAAAGATTTAAGCATCACACCCAGCCTCTGCATAATTAAGATGCACACGGCTAAATAAGATCCTCTCACATAAAATAAAAATAAAATGCAAATTACAACGAAACATGTAGAGTCCGTATAACGTCTAACGTGGAGGGGGCCAATCCTTAGATCGTGCTGCCACCCATTTTGGGTTAAAGTATCTCTCGTCGTAGCCTCCAATCGTGTACACACCTCCGTAAACAGGCCTCGATTCTCCACGCGTTGTAGAGAGGACCATAAATAAAGAGTCCCAGTACATCTGTAGATAACCTGCAACAGAGAAGTACTTCTATTGTTAAAAATCGTATCATTTTTACATAGCCAAAGCGACCAAATAACGGCAAGTGCTCCCACTATTGTGGTTCTATGTCTGACAGTAGATTAGGGGGTACGTAGGAGGAGGAAAGATCCTAGCTACGATGAGATTGTGCACGCAAGATTTACGAGTTCGGGCCCTTCTCAGAGGAAGTAAAAACCCTACGTCTCAGTGCCCGAAGGCGCTCGACTGGATTATGCGTGAAATTACAGGGGGTGCGAACCCTTGTCTCAGTGGAGGGGGGTGACTTATATAGAATGCGCCAGGACCCTAACCAGCCCACGTTACAAGGAGTTTAATGTACATTAAGGTGAGACGTTACTGATAACGCCAACAATAAAGACATATAAATGATCATTAACTCTACGGAGTGAACGCCTGACCGTTGCCATCCTGAGTGACTTTAGACCTTCTGTACTCCGAGTGGTTTCTTGTACGGCCGAATAATGATATACTGGTCGAATTGAATTGGGTTATCGGAGTGGAGTTGTTGGTCGAGTGGGTTGCACTCTGAGGTGGTTCCAGTCGGTGGATGCTACTGTGCTTTGAATGCCGTTGATCTTAGGGTAGTGTTCTTAGGAAGGGCGTCTAGGTCAGGCCTATTACCCTACCCTAGGTACATGTCGTCGTCATTAGCCCCCGAATGGATCGAGGTCCGAGGGGTGAAGAGGTTGAAGATGGTTCCGACCCAATTCTTATGCTTGAGGGGCATCTTACTTGGGCTGGTGAACCACGCTGGAAATTCAAATTTATTGTCAGTCGCCTTGATCCATTCAGTATTTGTTGAGTGAACTTATCCTGGTATGCTTCGAGTGTTGGAGTGGTATGAAATCTTGGGCGTGACTGGTTGCGCTGCCATTCCCGGAACTCACGGGATTCGAAATTTGGGGAAGTGTGTGGGATGGAGGGTATCGCAGTAAACGGGATGGATTAGGCAGGGGCGCCTCGATCTCCGCGCCACCTTTTTCGCCACGTACCAAGCGCGCGGCTGTTGCGGGATTTGACAGGATCTCTCGGTCCCTCATGTCAGCCACTCGGAAGCGGGCAAATAAAAGGCACCGCGGCCGATGTGTCTGCACAGCGCATCCCATTCTCCTCCTTCTTCCTCTGTTTCTCCACCTCGTCCTCCGCCACTCTCGACGCCACCACAACACCCGTGAGCAGCCCGTGGTGATGGGGAAGGACAAGACGGCAGCCCCGGAGCGTGGCAAGAAGGCGACGGCGACGGCGACGGGGAAGCCGAAGGGCAAGAACGTGAGTCGGGGGGACCTTCTTCGAGGTCCGGCCTGCCGCCCGACTGGATCCAGTGCGACTGGATTCGGTCCACCATTCAGCAGGAGGATCTGGAGGATCTGGTCGAAGGGGGCTTGATTGCCCATGGATCTTGGAGGCTGCCGGGCAGCGAGACCGAGCTGCAGCCGCAGGATGGTGAGTGCGTCCTCCTCGCGACTCACATTGACTGTGGTTTCTCTCTTCCCCCCTCATCCTTTCTTCCAGGGTTTTCTGAACTTTTTTAGAGCCCAACTTCATCACTTTACCCCCAACACCATCACGTACCTTGCTACATTTATTTCTATGTGCGAGAATTTCTTGGGCTGTCGACCACATTGGGGTCTCTTCAAACACATCTTTACCTGTCGCTCTCAGTCTGTGATAAAGGCTAATCTGAGTGATGAGAGGACGCGCGTGATCTAGATGTGTGGAGGTCTAGGTATTCAGATGAGAGGCAAAAGTACTTTTCCAGCTGTGATTCTTCCCGAGTCAGTTAGAGGTTGGCAATCGACCTGGTTTTACTACAAGGACCAACCGACTCCTGCCCAGTCGACCGGTCTTCCTCCCTTCTCCATGGAGCGAGTCCAGCAGCCCACTTATTTGAAAGTAACTCCGACAGAGAAAGCAGAGGTGAACATGCTGATGGAACGAGTAGTCCAACGAGTCCGTGATGGCGTGACTGGTATGGACTTGCTGGAGGTGTTTCTCAGTCGACGCGTCCAGCCACTCCAGGCCCGTGATCATCCTATGTGGATGTACTCAAGTATTGAAGACACCACTCAGATCCACCCGGACGAGGTCACCGAAGAAATGGTGGAGCAATGGTTGCAGGGCATCACTAGAAACAAAGATAACCCCAGGGGGTCCAGAAGAGTTCTACCATTCAGCGTTGAGCATGAACATGAAAAGGTCTGTCCTTTACTGTCGAGTGTTTATTCATTCTGATTTGTAACTATCTTTGTGTCTGACTGATGTCTATGCTATTCTTTGCCTTGTAGGTTTACACTGAGATGTACTCGATGCCCAATGGAGAGCAGGATCAGGAAGGAGAGGCGAGCGAAGGTGAGAGTGGTGACTGGAAATCCAATGACAAAGACGAGGAGCAGAGTGAGGACTCAAGCGACGGCGAGGAGGTCGACTCCCCTCCTCGCACTGAGAGGCGCTCCAAGCAGACCCATGACCAGCAAGTATCCATGGCAAGGCAGTCGCATAGACCTCGAAGCGCTCTCGGACTTCCTCTCCCGTTCCGACTGAAAAGGCCACAGAGCAACCCAAGGTTGCGGCTCCCAAACCTCGGAAGACTCTGTTTAAGATCAAGGTTGACGTTCCCATCGCCTCCGGGTAAGCGTTTGTTTTCTTTCTTTATTCAAGAGCTTCTTAAGTAGCTGTCGACTTGTTTTCTTTCTTGACTGAGTGAGTTCGGAAACTTGCAGTGCTGCTACTTTTGGGACTTCTGTGGATATTTACAGAGATGAAGACGATGCGGAAATGGAAGATGCTGCCACCTCCAAAGTAGGTATGACTCTGCCATCTTGCTTCTACCACTACTAGGAAAAGGCCTACTAATGGCGCACCAGTTTTCTCTACTAATGGCGCATCACTAGTGCGCCATTAGTAGCACGCCATTAGTAATTTTTACTAATGGCACACCACTGGTGCGCCATTAGTATCTGGTATACTAATGGCGCACCATCCAGTGCGCCATTAGTATATAACACCATGCACCATTAGTGTGCCTCCCAGGGCCATATTTAACCATGTGATTTGGCACACTAATGGCGCACTGCGGATGGATCCGCCATTAGTATACTTGGCATACTAATGGCGCAGCCTGTAGTGATGCGCCATTAGTATGAATATTAGGTTTTTTTTACTTTTCTGATTTTTGCACATGTTACAAAATATATTATTTGACAGAATATAGACAGTAGCACACAGCAACAGCAGATTCATCGAATACAATAGAAGATTAGTCTCCGAATACAATTCATCATATTAGTCTCCGAATTCAAAAGACCGAACAAAGATAAAACATTACAAGTCTCGAGACCGCGAGTATCGAGTTTGTAGGAAGTAATACTAATCCTAACAAGTCCTACTAATCATCATCATACAACTTCTACTCGTTATTCATAACAAGTCATCCGATCATCATCTTGATAGTCATCGAACCAACCCTACTTAATTGTTCTTAGCACATGATCATCAGTATTAGGCAGGACCTAAATACCCTATTTAAGCTAAAATAGCATAAAACAATATAGATCCTGACTCTCCATTATGGAGAATGAAGAACATCCTGTCTCCAATTCTTGCGCTTCGCTTCCTTTTGCTTCCAAGAAGCTCCTTACGACTGTCCATACATTTTTTCCATCCTTTGATTTTCATGTCTCCACTTCTTTTAGAAATCTCGTATGGACAGTTGAGATTCGTAGGACGACCTGGCTGTATGTTCAAAACATTAACACTACCTTTCAGATACATCATATGACGCACACAATTCTCTGGGATTATCTGTTGAAAAACATAGTAATAACTTCATAGTTAACAATGATGTACTAGTTTTAGAAGTATGCAAAAGGTGCACGGATGTCGTAATAGTAAAAATCTTATCTTACCAGGGTATCTCCATGGTAGTTACCGTAGTTGAACACATGCACTAGTGGCACGTATTTACCATAATGTTGAGGAGTTTGATTGTAGATATTGTAATTCTCAATGTCAGTACAAAATCCGACCAAATGATTTTTCTCCTTGTAAGTTGTTAGTTCGGAGCCATCGGTGTAGTGGGTTTTGTCTACCATCTCCGGCACATTCTTTGAACAATAAAAATAAGCTGTCAATGGAAATAAGCTGTCAACTATTTTGAAATAAACAATATGAATTAGCTAATAACTATGTTTGAGAAACTCATATAGCGGTAGAACTGGAGGCGTATCAACAAGGACCCAAATGTCCGTATTGTCTTGGTTGATGTCAAGATTACCAAGATCCATGGTGATAAGCATACCCTCATCAAAACCATACATCTTGCAAAATGCTTCCCAATTTTTGCAACCAAAATGGGTTACGCTCTCAGAATTATATAGATTTACTTCAAAGTCCACATCGTGATGAGTCCTTAGGTGAATTTTCTTTGTTTCAGAAATTTCATGGTCTTCAAAATCCATCCTCTCCAAGACATAGCGTCTTGCATGGCATGGGATAAGCTATACTCGAATTGTAAAAGATGAAAATTACACGTTGAAATAGTTGAAGTCGTGCTTAATTATGAAAATAACACTTGTCGTCGTTGTGTACCGTTTCAACTTCGAAGGTCTCCTCGAGCTTAATGCTGAAGCGCCGATCATCGTCCAGGTGAGGCATGTCGCACAGACCTCGATCGTCGTGGCACCAGTCGCACTCCGCCGGGAGACTTTCGTCGTCCGATGATGATGACGACATATCCTACGTTCATAATTCAAAACTACATCATTTAGGGTTTGTCGACACCGAGGCATCCAAAAAGCTAAGCTTTTATCATTTAGGGTTTGTCGACGCCGAGGCACCCTAAAAGCCTAAGCTTTCATCATTTAGGTTCTTATCGACACCGAGGCACCCTAAAAGCCAAGGTTTTATCATTTAGGGTTTGTCGACGTCGAGGCACTCTAAAAGCCTAAGCTTTCATCATTTAGGTTTTGTCGACGCCGAGGCACCCTAAAAGCCTAAGAGTACATCATTTAGGTTCTCATCGACACCGAGGCACCCTATAGAAGCCAAGTTAAGTTTTCATCATTTAGGGTTTATCGATGCCGAGGCACCCTAGGTTGGGCCTAATCACTTGGCACTAATCACTTGGCTCTATTGCCACCTATGTTGGATTTATCATCTAGGGTTTATCGATGCTAATGAGAATTCTAAGTTGGGCCTAATCACTTGGCTCTATTGCCACCTATTGTTTAATGCAGCAAGAATGGCGGGGCAGTTGATCCTACTTAATTAAGTACTAAGATACCCTGGCCCATGCATTAGTAGCAAGTACCCCATATGTCCGATTTTTGGCAAAGTCATACTAAAATTCACGGAAAATTTCAGCACGACCTTTGCTGAAAATAAGACATATGGAGTACCCGAATTTTTCGGAACGGAAGTTAATCGACATTCCGGCAAACTCAAGGGCCTCTCGGGGTACCTGCAAAATCATCACGACATGATGGTCGGAGACAAAACCTAGCAAACTAGCACCACAATGTGCCTCTACTTTCATATGGATGAAAAGGCCACAGACCATATGGTCCTCTGCTTTCATATGGACAAAAATCAGCTCAACTTATGTGAGCTTCCATTCCAGATCTAATAGGTCACCCAACAAAAAATCATGAATAGTTTTAGCTGAAAAAAAAACATGGATTGCTGTTAACTGAAAATTAGTGAAAGAAACTGTTGCTGATCATGGATTACTGTTAATTAAAAATAGAGCATCTGGCTTATCTTATCATGTTCACTAAGTCCACAAAAATGAATAGGTTCAGTAAACTTGAAGTACTCAACACTAAACATGGTTCAGAGCTCACTACACTGCACTACATCGTGCAATGGTTCAGACCTCACTACACTAGAACAAGCTCACTACACTACACTACACTACACATGCTTAAACTCTGAACATAAACAAACACCAGCAATGCAATATGTAAACTACCTCTGTTTCTAGGCAACAAGAGTTATCATCAATGCTTTTGAGTTTATTAAGTACCTTCATTTCTAAGTTTTAAATGTCAAAAGTGCTTCACAGAATCTTGAATCCTCCAAATCACTCTTAACAGTTCTGCATTGCACAAAGGCAGCAATGAGCCAATGATATCAGTAGCAATAATAGGTGCTTACATTCTCATAACATCAGTATTAGTTAACCAAAATTCAACCTACAGAGTTCTTGTACAATGAGTAACTCCCAATTCTTTTAATAGAAGCACAATTAACAACACAACTAGGGAGTCTAGGACAATGCCACCAGATAGAATTTGAAGGAAAAATGTTCTTCCAGAACCTTCAAGCCACAATCATACATAGAGTGGCTGATCATATAAGCTATATTTAAATAAACATCAACTAAACTTGATGACAAGAAAAACTACAATCACATTGATACAAACTAGAGCATATAGCAATAGTAAATTGCTGCTCCATATAGCAATAGTAATGCACCTAATCAACATTGTAGAGCATCCTGTTACAAACTTGTTCTGATCCTGCAAATTAATGGGGAGGAAGAACTAGGGAGGGAGGGAATGGTAATGGTTCAGAGAAGAACAATAGTAATGCTCCATATAGCAATAGTAATGCTCCATATGTTCTGATCCATATAGCAAGAAGAACTAGGGAGGGAGGGAATGGGGAGGAAGGGTGGAGAGGGAGGAAGGAGGAGAGGTACCTGGGCGGGCGTGGCCAGTCGCCGGAGGGGTCGGGGTCGGGGTCGGCGACGGCGTCGAAGGGGTGGCTCGAGGGCGTCCGAGCTCGTCCGGGTCCTCGTAGTCGAAGAGGAAGACGACGGCGGTCCTCCTGGGAGCCTCGGTTGGTCGCGGGGAGGCCGGCGGCCAAGTGCTTCGCGGATCGGGGGGCGCGGGGGCGGCGGCGCGGGGGAGCGGGGGCGGCGGCGCGGGGGAGCCGGAGCGGGTATGGCGAGGGATGGAAGGGGATCTGGCGAGGGAGAGGGAAGGAGGTATCGGGCGAAGGGCCGGGTATCCAGCTATAGAGGGGGGAATGTTAGTAATGGCGCACCATCGAGGGGTGCGCCATAAAAACACTCATAGCAATGGCGCACCATTCTCTGGTGCGCCATTAGTAACTTTTTTTTTCTGATAGCAATAGCGCACCCTCCTCTGGTGCGCCATTAGTAACTTCTTTTTTTCATTATTTCTTGTTGCATCTAATAATTTGTTTTTTTATCAAATTTGTTATTTTCATGAGGACTAGAACAAAATATATCATCAAATTTGTTTTTTTTAATATCATCAAATTTGTTTTTTATTTTTAATTGAAAATATCATCAAATTTCTTATTTGAAAATATCATCAAATTTGTTATTTGAAAATATTATCAAAAAGCGGGGGAGGGTGCGGGGTGTCGGCGGCCGCGGTGGAGCGGGCCGGGGGAGGGTGTGCAGGGGGTCGGCGGCAACGGTGGAGCAGGGGAGGGTGCGGGGGGTCGTCGTCGGCGGTGGTGGAGCGGGGGAGGGTGCGGGGGGTCATCGTCGGCGGCGTGGGTCGGGGCAGCGGGGGGAATTAGCTAGGGGGGCGAGGGAGAGGGATGAAGGAGATCTGGCGAGAGGGAGGGAATTAGCTAGGGGGAATCTTACTAATGGCGCACTAGCGGTCGGTGCGCCATTAGTAATCTTTTTTTTACATAGCAATGGCGCACTGGGCATACGTGCGCCATTAGTAATCTTTTTTTACATAGCAATAGCGCACCAGGCAGAGGTGCGCCATTAGTAATCTTTTTTTATATATATAGCAATGGCGCACCAGCCAGAGGTGCGTCATAAGTAAATTTTTTTGTTGCATGCAATAATTTTTTAGAAAATGAATATGAATATAAAACAGTAGTATTTTTTTATAAAAAAGTAATAATTGTTGTTTAACAACAATTGCAGTCTACACTTTTTTATTATTATTTTTAAAAAAATGAAGAGCGGAGAGGAGGCGCGGGTGGGATCGAGATCGAGATGGAGGGGGAATCGAGATCGAGATGGAGGGGGATCGAGATCGAGTGTCCTCATGAATATTCAATATTTTATCATATTGAATATGAAAAAATATCATCAAATTTGAAAAAATATTCATGAATTCAAAAAGTGCCCATGAAATTTAAAAATATTCATGATATCAAAAAGTGCCCATGATATTTAAAAATATTCATGATATCAAAATATATACTAATGGCGCACTTCTACAGGGTGCGCCATTAGTAGTTTAAACTAGTAATGGCGCACTGTGAGGCATTGCACCATTAGTAGTTTTGCAAAAAAAGAATAAAAAAAATTCAGTACTGGCGCACTCCCTGTCTGGTGCGCCATTACTAGTTAGAACTAGTAATGGCGCACTTCGGTAGGATGCGCCATTAGTATGTATGTAAAAATGAAAAAAAAATATCACTAGTGGCGCACCTGTTTTCTGGTGCGCCATTAGTGTCTTCCACACTAATGGCACATCACCAACTGGTGCGCCATTATGTAGGATCTAGAAGTAGATGTGTCTAGAGGGGGGGTGATTAGACACTTAGTGCTAAAGTTGCAATTTTTAGGCCTTTTGGTTTGAGTGGAGTTTTAGGCACAATTTCAACATACACAATACATATCAAGCAAGCATGCAAAGAGTATATGAGCAGCGGAATGTAAAGCATGCAAGTTGCAAGAATGTAAGGGGAAGGGTTTGGAGAATTCAAACGCAATTGGAGACACAGATGTTTTTCCCGTGGTTCGGATAGGTGGTGCTATCCTACATCCACGTTGATGGAGACTTCAACCCACGAAGGGTACGGTTGCGCGAGTCCACGGAGGGCTCCACCCATGAAGGGTAATGGTTGCGCGAGTCCACGGAGGGCTCCACCCACGAAGGGTCCACGAAGAAGCAACCACCCACAAAGGGTCCACGAAGTATCAACCTTGTCTATCCCACCATGGCCATCGCCCACGAAGGACTTGCCTCACTAGCGGTAGATCTTCACGAAGTAGGCGATCTCCTTGCCCTTACAAACTCCTAGGTTCAGCTCCACAATCTTGTCGGAGGCTCCCAAGTAACACCTAGCCAATCTAGGAGACACCACTCTCCAAGAAGTAACAAATGGTGTGTAGGTAATGAACTCCTTGCTCTTGTGCTTCAAATGATAGTCTCCCCAACACTCAACTCTCTCTCATAGGATTTGGATTTTGTGGAAAGAAGATTTGAGTGGAAAGCAACTTGGAAAGGCTAGAGATCAAGATTCATATGGTAGGAATGGAATATCTTGGTCTCAACACATGAGTAGGTGATTCTCTCTCAGAACATATGAGTTGGAACTGTGTATGTGTTCTGATGGCTCTCTCCACGAATGAAGAGGAGGTGGAGGGGTATATATAGCCTCCACACAAAATCCAATCATTACACACAGTTTTCCATTCTCGGTGGGACCGAATCAACAAACTCGGTCGGACCGAAAAGGTAAACCTAGTGATCGTTAGAGATTTTCGGTGGGACTGACATGCAACTCGGTAGGACCGATATGGTTAGGGTTTGGGCATAATGTAATCTCGGTGAGACCGATTACACAAACTCGGTGAGACCGATTTTGGTAATTAGCTAACCAGAGAGTTGGTCAGGCAAACTCGGTGGGACCGATTTGCTCTTTCGGTGAGACTGGAAAGTTACAAAAAGGAAACATAGAGTTTACACTGCAATCTCGGTGGGACCGATTCGCTTTTTCGGTGAGACTGAAAAGTTACGAAAGGGAAACAGAAAGTTTGCAATCCCATCTCGGTGAGACCGAGATCCCTATCGGTAGAACCGAATTGCTAGGGTTTGGCAGTGGCTTATGACAAGTGAAACTCGGTGGCGCCGGATAGAAAGAATCGGTAGGACCAAGTTTGGCTTAGGGTTTAGGTCATATGTGGATATGGGAAAGTAGCTGAGGATTTTGGAGCATATCATTAAGCTCATGAAGCAAGAGGGTCATTAAGCAACACCTCATCCCTCCTTGATAGTATTGGCTTTTCCTATGGACTCAATGTGATCTTGGATCACTAAAATGTAAAATGAAGAGTCTTGAGCTTGAGGCTTTAGCCAATCCTTTGTCCTTAGCATCTTGAAGGAGTTCCCACAACCTTTAGTCCATGCCACTCCATTTTTGAACTTATCTGAAACATGCTAAATAGAAATGTTAGTCCAACAAGAGATATGTTGTCATCAATTATCAAAACCACCTAGGGAGCACTTGTGCTTTCAATCTCCCCCTTTTTGGTAATTGATGGCAACATACATCAAAGCTTTAGATAAAGATATAGAGAACAGCAAGTAAAGCTTTGGAAGGACATGTAACAAGCATAGGCTCCCCCTACATGTATGCACTCATGTAAATATGAAATATAGAGGCATGTGAGAGCATAACCAGGACAGAGTAGGCAATGTGTTACATGTATCTTGGCCATATGCATCAGAGCAAAAGATTATCAAGGAAAATACCTTCATGCTCATGAGTCCTTCTTGCAAACGGTATGTACATAAGCAACAACTCCTCATACTCATGATTTTGATGCATATACTTACCTTGTGGTCTTGAGTTGGCTTAGGATGGAATGAACCTGCACAAACAAAGTTAGATAACACAGGTACATCCACTAGCCAGAGAAAACAAAAGAAACCACAAGAATACCAAGACTGGGATGACATGTAGAGAGTGAGTACAAGGTACCACATTGGATTCAACATGTCCCCAAGAATAAAGATATGCAATGAATTTAACTGATTTCTTTCCCTTAGGTGTCTTGCTCCCCCTGAATCTTACATGGGATATTGGGAGAAGATAGGGAACAGAAAATCAGAGCTGAAAGATACAAATGAACATGTCTTTCCCCCTAAAAAGACATGTGACATCTCTCCTCTTGAACATCAAGCATCTTTGACATCTGGGATCCTTGAGTATTCTCTCCCCCTGGAAATCTCTTTCTCCCCCGTAATACTTTCTCTCTTGTAGGTTTGGTCCTTGAGACTTTTTCTCTCCCTTGATGTGATCTCTCTCTCCTACAAGCTTTGATGTGATCTGTCTCTCCCCCTTTGACATCAATTTCCAGGAAGGGCTTTCTGGAATCCGTCGTATAGGTTTGGTCCTTGAGACTTAGCACAAAGCAATGGATAAAACTGTGATGCTTGAAGAGGACAAGATTCATTGAGTAGAGCTGGATCAGAAGAAATATAGAACAAGTGGCAAAGTGTTTTTCCTGTTGCGAAGTCGGTGGCACCGAGTGGAATGTTTCGATGGTACCGAAAGGATTCGGTTGGACCGAAAATTACAAGTCGGTGAAACCGAGTTTACACAGAGAAAAACATTTGTCACCTCAGCTCACTAGACATGTAGGATCTCACAAAGATTTGCAATGAATTACCTGAAGGATTTGCAAGGAATTAAATGCAGAAAAGGTAGAACAAAAACAGAAAGAAAAGAGAAGAAACTGAAAGATCTAGATGAGGTTTTTTTTTGTTTTTCTTTGAAAAAGAGAAAGAAAATAAACATGCATGAGACAAATGCAATAACACAGAAAAGAACACAAGAGAACTTCATCTAGAGTTGGGCGGTGACATAGTCACCTATGTTAGAGTATATTGACTTAGGAGTCAAGTGAGAACACTTGATCATAGGTCATACTCATCGTTTAAGCTCAAAATGGGGTTACCATTTTTCGTTTAAGCATCTTGATGTATTCACATCTTGTTGAGTTGCTTTGACTCATGTCTTGGAGTAAAGCTTCTCTAAGATGGAATAACATACCTTGGGTGGTGGTGTGGTTCTTGCTCATGTAGTTGAACTTGTGTGGGTGTTCAAGGTTGATGTAGCTCATCAAGAGTTGGGAGCGCCACTTGGAGTTTGAGTTCATCTACCTACATGGGTTAGTTCTTGCAAGGAAGAACACTTGTGTATCCAAAAATGACAATCATGAAGCTCAACATAGAATTTGTCAAAGGATATGTTTGAATGGTTTTGTGCTTCCTTGTCTTCAACCACCATTGTGTAGAGTCTTGGTGATGTAGAGATTGCTCAAGATGTGAGTGAGTCTCAATCTCATGGAATTAGATTCAACCAAGCACCTACATGGGTTAGACAACATGCAAGGTGCAAATATATCCAAGACATAAGATAGTTATCATAAGAGATATATCATGGATTAGTCATAAGCTCATGTCTTGCATGTATCCAATGGAGTTTCTACTCCAAGTTCGAAGCATCAATGATGTTAAATTCTCCTCTCAACCTGCAAAACACTTTCTCATCAAGAGGTTTAGTAAATATATCCGCTAATTGCTTATCGGTGCGAACATGCTTAAGATCAATGTCACCCTTAGCAACATGATCTCGAATGAAATGATGACGAACTTCAATATGCTTAGTTCGAGAATGTTGTACAGGATTATGACCAATTTTGATAGCACTTTCATTGTCACAAAGCAGTGGAACATGTTTCACATAAATCCCATAATCTTTAAGAGTTTGGGTCATCCAAAGTAATTGAGCACAACATGAACCAACGGCAATGTATTCCGCTTCGGCGGTGGATAAGGATACCGAGTTTTGTTTCTTGGAAGACCAAGACACAAGAGATCTACCAAGAAATTGACAAGTACCCGAAGTGGACTTTCTATCAACCTTGTCTCTGGCATAATCCGAGTCAGAATAGCCAACAAGATCAAAAGAAGACCTCTTAGGATACCAAATGCCAAAATTTGGTGTATGGATTAAATATCTCACTATCCTTTTCACAGCCTTAAGATGACATTCTTTAGGAGCAGCTTGATATCGTGCACACATGCACACACTTAGCATAATATCGGGACGTGAAGCACATAGGTATACCAATGAACCAATCATAGAGCGATAAACCTTTTGATCAACCGGTTCACCATCTTTGGTCAAATCATTGTGTCCGCTAGTAGGCATGGGTGTAGACATACCTTTGCATTCTTGCATATTGAACTTCTTGAATAAGTCCTTGGTGTACTTTGTTTAGAGACAAATGTACCTTCCTTAGTTTTCTTGATTTGCAAACCGAGAAAGAATTTGAGTTCACTCATCATAGACATCTCAAACTTCTCTGACATTAGCTTTCCAAACTTTTCACTAAAGAGAGGGTTAGTTGAACCAAATATGATATCATCAACATAAATTTGGCATACAAATAGTTCTCCATTAACCCTTTTAGTAAAAAGAGTAGAATCAAATTTACCAATTTCAAAACCACTTGTAGTAAGGAACTTGGTCAAGCATTTATACCATGCTCTAGGAGCTTGTTTAAGACCATAAAGAGCTTTGTGAAGTTTGTAAACATGATTTGGTTTCTTAGGATTGATAAAGCCTGGAGGTTGTTTGACATAAACTTCCTCCTCTATTTCACCATTTAGAAAAGCACTTTTAATGTCCATTTGGTACAAGGTGATATTATGGTGATTAGCATAGGCAAGTAAGATGCGAATGGACTCAAGTCTAGCAACGGGAGCATATGCCTCACCATAGTCCATACCTTCGACTTGTGTGTATCCTTGGGCGACGAGACGTGCTTTGTTGCGAACCACTTGTCCATCTTCATCTTGCTTGTTGCGAAACACCCATTTGGTACCAATGATGTTGTGGTTGTTGTCGGGCTTCTCAACCAATGTCCAAACTTGGTTTCTCTCAAAATTGTGTAGCTCTTCATGCATAGCGTTTATCCAATCTGGATCTTCCAATGCTTCTTCAACCTTCATAGGTTTAATGCTAGAGATGAATGAATAGTTTTCACAAAAGTTAGCTAAACGAGTTTTTGAGCGAGTGATTCTCCCGGTTTGTATATCATTGAGGATTTGCTCGACGGGATGATCTTTGGCAATTCTTGCTCGAACTCGTGAGAGGTTTTGCTTGGGTCTTCGTTGAACATCTTCTTCATCTTGTTCTTGTTCTTGGCCTTCTTCATTGTTGACGTCGTCGTTCTCTTGTCGTGGTGGAGAAAGAGGTTGTTGATGTTCGTCTTGATGCATTTCCTTGTCTTCTTCATCTTGGTGTGTCCCACTTGTGGATGCTTCCGTGTTGATTCTTGGTTCACCTTGTCGTGAAGTAGAAGCTTCCACTTGGACGGATGAAGTACTCTCCTTCACCTCCGTTGGACGAATTTTGCCAATGGACAAGTCTTGGGTTGCTTCTGAAGGGTCTTTGTCTCCTACATCAATTGGCAATTGCTCTACTTGCGAGCCATTAGATTCATCAAACTTCACATCTACCGTCTCTTCAACCTTTCGGGTGAAATTGTTGTAGACACGGTAAGTGTGAGAGTTTGAGCCATAACCAAGTAGAAAACCTTCATGAGATTTAGGAGCAAACTTTGAACGACGATGCTTATCAAGAATGTAGCACTTTGAGCCGAATACTCGAAAGTATCCAACTTGGGGTTTGTTACCGGTGAGAAGCTCGTATGCCGTCTTGCCGAGTAGCTTGTGAAGATATAAGCGATTTGTTGCGTGACAAGCTGTCTCAACCGCTTCTGCCCAAAAGTGCTTCGGCGTCTTGTATTCATCAAGCATCGTTCTTGCCATTTTGATGAGCGTCCGGTTCTTCCTCTCAACAACTCCATTTTGTTGAGGTGTGTACATAGCCGAGAACTCGTGTGAAATCCCTTCTTCGTCAAGAAAGGTGTCCACATTTGCGTTCTTGAACTCCATTCCGTTGTCACTTCGAACCTTCTTGATCTTCACGTCAAACTGATTTTGGGCCTTCCTAGCGAAGTTTCTGAAGATCTTCTGGACCTGCGATTTGTCATTAAGAAAGAACACCCAAGTAAATCTTGAAAAATCATCAACTATAACTAGACCAAAAGAATTTCCACCGAGACTCTTGTAGGCGTTGGGACCAAAAAGATCCATATGAAGTAGCTCGAGTGGCCTCCTTGTGGTCATGATGTTCTTCACGGGATGTCTTCCTCCAACCTGTTTACCTGCTTGACAAGCACTGCAAAGTCTATCCTTATCAAATATGACATCGTTAACTCCAAGGATATGATTTCCTTTAATAAGCTTGTCAAGGTTTCTCATGCCAACGTGACCTAGTCGTCTATGCCACAACCAACCTTTTGAGGATTTAGCAACAAAGCAAGTTTTAGGTTGTGCCTTTTTAGAGAAATCGACAATGTAAAGATCACCTCTACGCATACCGGTAAAGACCATTTTATGATTGTCTCGACGAAATACTTGGCAATCTACCTCAGTAAATAAGACATTCAAACCGAAATCAGCAAGTCTAGATACTGAAAGTAAGTTGTAGCCGAGAGATTCAACGAGCATGACATTTTTTTGAATGGAACTATCATGTGAGATGGCCACCTTACCAAGGCCAACCAATTTACCCTTTGAATTATCACCAAAGGTGACATATTTTCGAGGGCCGTCATTTTCAGCAAGCTCACGAAACATCTCTTCATCTCCGGTCATATGATCAGTACATCCACTATCAAGAACCCATTCCTTTCCTCCTGATTCATATCCCCGAAGATTTGCCATAAGACCAAAATGTCTCATTGCATCATCAAGATCGAAGTCACTATCATCATCATCATCATCATCATAGTATCCATGTTCATCATGATCTTGTGACTCATCATTTCCTAGAGAGGGTAATTCATTAGATAAATGATCATCAAAGTGGTCACTTTTATGAATTCTTATAGCTTCGAATATGATATCACTAATGATTCCAACATCTCCTTTAGCATGCTTAAGATTGGTAAGTTCAAATAGACAATTACCAAAACTAGGATCACTAGAGTTCATCTTACTCAAAGCAATAGATTTATGGAGAATTTCATCCAAAGTTTTCAAGGAATGATCGGGAAATCGTTCCTCAAGAAATTTCCATATAGTATAGGCACAATTAAGAGTAGGCAAACTAGCAATCAAATTTTTGGGCAATCCTCTAATGATGAGCTCAATAGTTCTAAGATTGCGAATCATGTCAATATCTTCATCTAGGGTAGGATGCAAAGGATCAATATGAGGTGCACAAGGGCTAGCAATATACTTGTTCAAATGATATTGATTGAAAATTACAAGCATCTCATTTTTCCACTCGTGAAAATACTCTCCATCAAGAATAGGCACTCTATGTCTAAGACTCCCTAAGGTAGACACATCCATCTTCCTCCAATAGTGATTAAACCAAGGCAATGGAGACCAAAGCTCTGATACCACTTGTAGGATCTAGAAGTAGATGTGTCTAGAGGGGGGTGATTAGACACTTAGTGCTAAAGTTGCAATTTTTAGGCCTTTTTGGTTTGAGTGGAGTTTTAGGCACAATTTCAACATACACAATACATATCAAGCAAGCATGCAAAGAGTATATGAGCAGCGGAATGTAAAGCATGCAACTTGCAAGAATGTAAGGGGAAGGGTTTGGAGAATTCAAACGCAATTGGAGACACGGATGTTTTTCCCGTGGTTCGGATAGGTGGTGCTATCCTACATCCACGTTGATGGAGACTTCAACCCACGAAGGGTAACGGTTGCGCGAGTCCACGGAGGGCTCCACCCACGAAGGGTAATGGTTGCGCGAGTCCATGGAGGGCTCCACCCACGAAGGGTCCACGAAGAAGCAACCACCCACAAAGGGTCCACGAAGTAGCAACCTTGTCTATCCCACCATGGCCATCGCCCACGAAGGACTTGCCTCACTAGCGGTAGATCCTCACGAAGTACGCGATCTCCTTGCCCTTAGAAACTCCTTGGTTCAGCTCCACAATCTTGTCGGAGGCTCCCAAGTAACACCTAGCCAATCTAGGAGACACCACTCTCCAAGAAGTAACAAATGGTGTGTAGGTAATGAATTCCTTGCTCTTGTGCTTCAAATGATAGTCTCCCCAACACTCAACTCTCTCTCATAGGATTTGGATTTTGTGGAAAGAAGATTTGAGTGGAAAGCAACTTGGGAAGGCTAGAGATCAAGATTCATATGGTAGGAATGGAATATCTTGGTCTCAACACATGAGTAGGTGATTCTCTCTCAGAACATATGAGTTGGAACTGTGTATGTGTTCTGATGGCTCTCTCCACGAATGAAGAGGAGGTGGAGGGGTATATATAGCCTCCGCACAAAATCCAACCGTTACACACAGTTTTCCAATCTCGGTTGGACCGAATCAACAAACTCGGTCGGACCGAAAAGGTAAACCTGGTGACCATTAGAGATTTTCGGTGGGACTGACATGCAACTCGGTAGGACAGATATGGTTAGGGTTTGGGCATAACGTAATCTCGGTGAGACCGATTACACAAACTCGGTGAGACCGATTTTGGTAATTAGCTAACCAGAGAGTTGGTCAGGCAAACTCGGTGGGACCGATTTGCTCTTTTGGTGAGACCGAAAAGTTACAAAAAGGAAACATAGAGTTTACACTGCAATCTCGGTGGGACCGATTCGCTTTTTCGGTGAGACCGAAAAGTTACGAAAGGGAAACAGAGAGTTTGCAATCCCATCTCGGTGAGACCGAGATCCCTATCGGTAGAACCGAATTGCTAGGGTTTGGCAGTGGCTTATGACAAGTGAAACTCGGTGGCGCCGGATAGAAAGAATCGGTAGGACCGAGTTTGGCTTAGGGTTTAGGTCATATGCGGATATGGGAAAGTAGCTGAGGATTTTGGAGCATATCATTAAGCACATGAAACAAGAGGCTCATTAAGCAACACCTCATCCCTCCTTGATAGTATTGGCTTTTCCTATGGACTCAATGTGATCTTGGATCACTAAAATGTAAAATGAAGAGTCCTGAGCTTGAGGCTTTAGCCAATCCTTTGTCCTTAGCATCTTGAAGGAGTTCCCACAACCTTTAGTCCACACCACTCCATTTTTGAACATAAACATGCTAGATAGAAATGTTAGTCCAACAAGAGATATGTTGTCATCAATTATCAAAACCACCTAGGGAGCACTTGTGCTTTCACATTAGTATATAGTAGTGGCGCACTGCCTCCCTGGTGCGCCATTATTGTCAATCCTATCTATAGCCCTTTTCCTAGTAGTGTACTATGCCAATTTGTAGGCCGACTGACATCTTACGGTCGAGTCATTTGCAGTGCCGCAACATGTTATTGAACTTCCAGACGATGATGAAGATATGCCCCAAAGGCCTTCGGGAAGGAGAGGCAGGAGCTCGGGTAGGAGGGCGCCGGCTGGCAAAACAGCTCAGACGACATCAGTGCCCGAATCGGTGACCCAGCAGACTGGAGACCTCAATCAAGCCTCTGTCACTTTTGCCGATCCTGTGTCGACTGAACGTCCTCCAGCGTCGACTACTCAAGATCCTGCTTCATTTGTGCAACTCCATACTTCAGATCCTCAGACTGCTGCGACTGTTCCACCATCACCGCTATTCGTCACCCATCATATCCCGCAGGATTAGGCGAGCACTGCTAAAGAAGCTATACGCCAAGCAGGACTGATGATGGAGCGGATGAAGATGGTGCGTGAGGCCAGTCAAGTTCCCTATGACGCCAGTGCAGCTCTCCAGACCAACATCCAGGTTAGTTGATTTCCGACTATTCTTCTGGCTTGACACTTGAAAATTGCTTCTTTATTATTCATAAGATGTCCGTGGATGAGCGTTTTCAAACTTCTTCAAACTTCATGTGCATCTGCCATGAGTCTGCATCTGTTCAACCACTAGGTGCCTTATTTTACTTCCCAACCTTGTTCCTTTGAGTCAACTTTGTCTTCAATCGAGTGTAGTTAAGTCTCGTTTAAAATATATCCACTCAGTCTTGAACGGATCTCACCGAGTGAACTCTTAAACCAGTGGGGGCACGCCAAGTGCACCCACTGGGTGTAGTCCCTGAGACCGCGATCGACTGCGGGCAGTCGGCGATGGTCTGAGAATCGATGATGCAATTGCTTTTCTCTTCTCTTTTTTTGGGTGACTGGGCTGACCAAGTCGAGTACCGAACCGAACCAGTGGGGGCACGCTAAGTGCACCTACTGGGTGTAGTCCCCGAGACTTGGATGTTCAATTCTGTAGTAGTCTTAGAACTTCTTTTGTCGTAATATCCCGAACTTGTACTTCACTCGGAAGCAAGTAATCTTCATTGCTGTCAACTGACCTATCTTGTTTGCTAACTTTAGAAATCCTGTGAGCTCATATCCCAATTTGCTGAATTCAAGAGGAAGCAGATCCAGCTCAATCTTGACCTAGATTTGGCCAAGCAGAACTTGCAGAAGGCTAAGGACGAAACAACTAGTATGGAAGGTAAAAGCTTGCCGACTATGAGATTGGACTGTCACCCGTGTCATCTTTTCCGTTCTTGTTTCTGAACCGAGTGTTGTTTATTATTTTTTAGAGAAAATGAGGCAGGCTCATGCACAGAAGGACCTTGATCTCGCAGCAGCTCAGAAAGAGGCACAAGAGAAAACGACACTCATCGACGAGAAGCTGGCTTCAGTCGGGACATTAGAAGAAGACAACGCCAAGCTGAAGACTGCTCTTGTCGAAGCTAACAAGGAAGTGACACGTCTGAAGAAGGACAAGGTGGCCCTGAACGACAAGATTGAAGATATCTCCCGGAAGAGGAATGAGTGGGAGGTTTATCTGGGGGAACTTGCCAAGAAGCTATTCCTTATTCTTGAAGGTATTTTATCATACTCATCTGGTCTCTCTTGACAGTTGTTGATTCTTCACACTGCTCTTCGACTCATTATCTTGTTGTGCTATGCAGAATTTTTCCAAAACTCGAAGAAGAGACTGGGTGGATTGAAACGAGCTTGGACCCCATCAAGTGTCCTGTTAAGGATGAAGCTGCTATGAATGTACTCCAACTGGAATTTCGTCTTGCCAGCGTCGTGGATTATCTGGCTCGACTGAAGGTGGCAGTTTCCCGAGTCGACATGGAGCTCTGGTCGAAGGAGAGGTTCCATAATGACCTCGAGTCTCTGATGACTCAACTCAACGAGATCCCCGGTCGAGTGCAGGCCTGGAAGAAGTCTTCCGTGTTGGGGAACGTAGTAATTTCAAAAAAATTCCTACGCACACGCAAGATCATGGTGATGCACAACAACGAGAGGGGAGAGTGTTGTCTATGTACCCTCGTAGACCGGAAGCGGAAGCATTATAACAACGCGGTTGATGTAGTCGTACGTCTTCACGGTCCGACCGATCAAGCACCGAAACTATGACACCTCCGAATTTTTGCACACGTTCAGCTCGATGACGATCCCCGGACTCCGATCCAGCAAAGTGTCGGGGTGAGTTCCGCCAGCACGACGGCATGGTGACGATCTTGATGTTCTACCGTCGCAGGGCTTCGCCTAAGTACCGCTACAATATTATCAAGGATTATGGTGGAGGGGGCACCGCACACGGCTAAGAGATCAATGATCAATTGTTGTGTCTATGGGGTGCCCCCTGCCCCCGTATATAAAGGAGCAAGGGAGGGAGGCGGCCAGCCTAGGAGGAGGGCGCGCCAAGGGGGGAGTCCTACTCCCACCGGGAGTAGGACTCCTCCTTCCCTTGTTGGAGTAGGAGAGAAGGAAAGAGGGGGAGAGGAACAAGGAAAAGTGGGCTGCACCCCTTGTCCAATTTGGACCAGAGGGGGGGCGCGCGCCTCCTTCCTTTTGGCCTCTCTCCTCTATTCCCGTATGGCCCAATAAGGCCCATATACTCCCCGGCGAATTCCCGTAACTCTCCGGTACTCCAAAAAACACCCGAATCACTCGGAACCTTTCCGATGTCCGAATATAGTCGTCCAATATATCGATCTTTACGACTCGACCATTTCGAGACTCCTAGTCATGTCCCCGATCTCGTCCGGGATTCCAAACTCCTTCGGTAGATCAAAACTCATAAACACATAATATAACTGTCATTGTAACGTTAAGCATGCGGACCCTACGGGTTCGAGAACAATGTAGACATGACCAAGACACGTCTCCGGTCAATAACCAATAGCGGAACCTGGATGCTCATATTGGCTCCTACATATTCTACGAAGATCTTTATCGGTCAGACCGCATAACAACATACGTTGTTCCCTTTGTCATCGGTATGTTACTTGCCCGAGATTCGATCGTCGGTATCTCAATACCTAGTTCAATCTCGTTACCGGCAAGTCTCTTTACTCGTTCCGTAATACATCATCTTGCAACTAACTTATTAGTTGCATTGCTTGCAAGGCTTAAGTGATGTGTATTACCGAGAGGGCCCAGAGATACCTCTCCGACAATCGGAGCGACAAATCCTAATCACGAAATATGCCAACCCTACAAATACCTTCGGAGACACATGTAGAGCACCTTTATAATCCCCCAGTTATGTTGTGACATTTGGTAGCACACAAAGTGTTCCTCCGGTAAACGGGAGTTGCATAATCTCATAGTCATAGGAACATGTATAAGTTATGAAGAAAGAAATAGCAACAAACTAAACGATCAAGTGCTATGCTAACGGATTGGGTCAAGTCAATCACATCATTCTTCTAATGATGTGATCCCGTCAATGAAATGACAACTCATGTCTATGGTTAGGAAACAGAACCATCTTTGATCAACGAGCTAGTCAAGTAGAGGCATACTAGTGACACTCTGTTTGTCTATTTATTCACACATGTATTATGTTTTCGGTTAATACAATTCTAGGATGAATAATAAACATTTATCATGATATAAGGAAATAAATAATAACTTTATTATTGCATCTAGGGCATATATCCTTCATTCCGCTCGATGTGGTGCTGATGTGGCTCTGTCTCTGGCTCGTGTCCATTGCAAAGAGGCCAAGGAAGCGAAGTTAGCAGCGCTAAAGGTCGCCAACACTAGGCATCACCAGTTCCAGTCTTTCATGGAGACCTTCATTGAAGCAGCCACTCGCATTGTGGACGGAATTGACCTGGACGAATTCATTGTGCCTGCCAGTCCTTCTCCAGCGGAGTGAACAAACTTTATGCCTTAATTAAATTTTCCTGAGAATGCCGAGTGATTTTGTAACCGTTAAAACTCCTTCGGGCTTGATGCCCGAGCACTTTTATCTGCGGTTCCAGACCTCGTGATGTTTATCCGAACTTAGCTTTTCTTTGAATATGTTTGTCTTCACCTTTGCTACTTTTGAATCTCTTCACTCCGAGTGAAACTTGATTCTTCACTCAGAACTGCCATTTAATTTGTGATGTAGCTCTGAAGAGTGGGTCATGAACAAGAGCACTAGGTGCTGTGCACGACCTGCACTTCGTCGTCCTTGTGGATCGGGATGGAGTGCACATTGTACTTGTGACGCAGCTCCGCCGAGTGGATCATGGACAAGAGCACTAGGTGCTGTGCATGACCTGCACTTTGTCATACTTGTGGATCGGGATGGAGTGCACATTGTACTTGTGACACAGCTCCGTCGAGTGGGTCATGGACAAGAGCACTAGGTGTTGTGCATGACCTGCACTTCGTTGTCCTTGCGGATCGGGATGGAGCGCACGTTGTACTTGTGATGTAGCTCCGTCGAGTGGGTCATGGACAAGAGCACTAGGTGTTGTGCACGACCTGCACTTCGTCGTCCTTGCGGATCGGGATGGAGCGCATGTTGTACTTGTGACTCGACCACTAGGGGTGGTTTTTTACTTAGGCGAGTACGAGACTGCAGCTAAGCCTCCCATTGGGAGGATTGCTCTCCACTTGGTAGGATTTTAGAAACTTAGGCGAGTACGGGACTGCAGCTAAGCCCCCGAGTGGGAGGATTGCTCTCCACGCGGTAGGATTTTAGAAAACTTAGGCGACTACAGGACTACAACTAAGCCCCCAAGTGGGAGGATTGCTCTCCACTCGGTAGGATTTTAGAAACTTAGGCGAGTATGGGACTGCAGCTAAGCCCCCGAGTGGGAGGATTGCTCTTCACTCGGTAGGATTTTAGAAACTTAGGCGAGTACGGGACTGCAGCTAAGCCCCCGGGTGGGAGGATTGCTCTCCACTCGGTAGGATTTTAGAAACTTAGGCGAGTACGGGATTGCAGCTAAGCCCCCGACTGGGAGGATTGCTCTCCACTCTGTAGGATTTTAGAAACTTAGGCGAGTACGGGACTGCAGCTAAGCCCCCGACTGGGAGGATTGCTCTCCACTCTGTAGGATTTTAGAAACTTAGGCGAATGAGGTTTGCGGCTAAGCCCCCGAGTGAGAGGCTTGTTCTCCACTCGGTAGGATTTTAGAAACTTAGGCGAGTACGTGACTGCAGCTAAGCCCTCCAGTGGGAGGATTGCTCTCCACTCGGTAGGATTTTAGAAACTTAGGCGAATCAGGTTCACGGCTAAGACCCCGAGTGAGAGGCTTGCTCTCCACTCGATAGGATTTTAGAAACTTAGGCGAATCAGGTTCGCGGCTAAGCCACCCACTGGGGGATTTGAACATACAACTTGACAGGATAACAATTACTAAAGTACTACAAAAATCTTGTCTTCGATAAGCAAACTGAATGATTCTTATTAGAACTCGTTGTCACGAGTTTTTATGTGTAAAAATGGCGGAGCAGATCCGCGTTCCAAGCATGTGACTCATCTTTCTTGTGTTCCACATTGTAAAGGTGATACGCTCCGTTGTGGAGCACCTTGGTGATGATGAAGGGACCTTCCCAAGCAGGAGCAACCTTGTGGGGCCATTGCTGATCCACTCGGAGCACCAGGTCTCCTTCCTGAAATGCTCGACCTCTCACGTTTCTGGCATGGAATCGATGGAGGTCCTTCTTATAAATGGTCGACCGGATCAAGGCCATCTCTCTTTCTTCTTCTAGAAGGTCTACAACATCTTGCCGAGCTAGTTCTACTTCAGCTTGTGAGAATAGTTCCACTCGGGGTGCGTTGTGAAGAAAATCGATTGGCAGCACGGCTTCAGCCCCATAGACCATGAGAAGGGAGTTCATCCAGTCAACCGATTTGCTGTTGTTCTCAACCCCCAAAGGATTGTTGGTAACTCGTCTACCCAAGCACTTACTGCATGCTCAAGGTCATGCATCAACCGGGGTTTCAGCCCTTGGAGGATAAAACCATTTTCTCTCTCTGCCCGCCCATTCGACTGCGGATGCGCAATAGACGCGTAGTCGACCCGAGTTCCTTGGGAGGCGCAGAATGCTCTGAACTCATCAGAATCAAAGTTGGAGCCATTATCTGTGATAATACTGTGAGGGACTCCATATCTGAATGTCAGCTCTCTGATGAAACTGATGGCGGTGCTAGAATCGAGACTCTTGATAGGCTTTGCTTCGATCCATTTAGTGAACTTGTCGACTGCTACAAGCAAATGAGTGAAACCACTTCTGCCAGTCCTCAGGGGTCCGACCATATCCAATCCCCAAACAGCAAATGGCCAGACGAGTGGAATGGTCTTCAAGACTGATGCAGGTTTGTGGGACATGTTGGAGTAGAACTGGCAGCCAGTAAAAACCCGCTCGGTATGCTCGCACTTGTCGATTATTTCCTTTGCCATTTCATTTGCTCGCGGCTAGTAAAAACCCGCTCGGTATGCTTCGGCCACGATTTTCCGAGAGGACGCATGGTGACCATAGGTCCCCGAGTGGTTATCATTGAGAATCATTCGACCTTCTTCTGGTGTGATGCATCATTGAGAAACTCCAGTAACACTCTCTCTGTAGAGTCGTCCACCTATCACGGTGAAGGCTTTGGATCGATTGACGATCTTACGGGCCTCATCCTTATCTTCTGGGAGCTCTTTTCTGAGTAGGTACGCAATATACGACACCATCCAATCAGGGGTGATGACCAAAACCTCCATGCCCAGGTCGACCACGGATGGGTTTTCAACTTCAGTCGGATCAGTGGAACTTCTTGGTTGTGGGGGCTCTTCTGTGAAAGGATCCTCTTGAACTGACGGAGTGTGGAGATGCTCAAAGAACACATTGCTGGGAATAGGCTCGTGCTTGGAGCCTATCTTCACCAGATCATCAGCTGCTTGATTCTTGACTCAGGGTATGTGATAGAGCTCTAACCCCTCAAACTTCTTTTCCAACTTCCTCACTGCATTGCAATAGCCAGTCATAGCTGGGCTCCTGATATCACATTCCTTCATCACTTGATTGACCACTAAATCTGAGTCGCCATAAACCATTAGGCGACGGACGCTGAGTGAAATGGCCATACGCAACCGTACAGAAGTGCCTCATATTCAACTTCATTGTTAGAGGAATCAAAGTGAATCTGAAGAACGTAACTGAGTTTGTCGCCTCGCGGGGATACCAGGAATACTTAAGCACCAAAACCATTCATCATCTTGGACCCATCAAAGAACAGAGTCCAATGTTCTGAGTGGATTTGAGTCGGTTGTTGCCGCTCACTCCACTCGGCGAGGAAATCTGCTATTGCTTGGGACATGATTGCTTTATTTGCCTCAAACTTGATATCCAACGGAAGGAGTTCAATCGCCCACATCGCCACTCGACCAGTTGCGTCTCTGTTGTTCAGAATTTCTGACAATGGAGCATCACTGACGACTGAAACCGAGTGATCTGACAAGTAATGCGCCACTTTCATTGTAGTCAAATAAATTCCATAAACAAGCTTCTGATAATGCGGTTATCTATGCTTGGACAGAGTTAAGACTTCAGAAATATAATACACTGGCGCTGAACTTTGTAGGCTTTGCCTTCTTCTTCCCGCTCGACTGTGACCACCGTACTAACAACTTGTCCAGTGGCTGCGATATAAAGCAGTAAAGGCTCTTTGCTGATCGGGGCAGCATACACAGGCTGGGTGGAAAGTGGGGCTTTGAGCTCTGCAAACGCTGCGTCAGCTTCAGGAGTCCACTCGAACTTGTCAGATTTCTTCATCAGTCGGTAAAGAAGCAATGCCTTTTCACCGAGACGAGAAATGAATCGGCTCAATGCAGCCAAGCAACCAGTAAGCTTCTGAACATCATGCACACACACAAGGTGTTTCATTCGGAGGATTGCACCAACTTTCTCTGGGTTTGCATTGATCCCTCGTTCGGAAATGAGAACCGAGTAACTTTCCTCTTGGGACTCCGAATATGCACTTTGACGGATTAAGCTTGATATCATATCTTCTCATATTGGCAAAGGTTTCGGCGAGGTCAGTCAGTAGCTCAAAACTTTTACGTGACCTGACCATGATGTCATCCATGTATGCTTCCACATTCCGACTGATTTGAGTGAGCAAGCACTTTTGAATCATGCGCATGAATGTGGCACCAGCATTCTTGAGACCAAAGGGCATTGTAACATAGCGAAAGCATCTGAATGGGGTGATAAAAGCGGTTTTTATTTTGTCAGGTCCATACAGTCGGATCTGATGGTACCCGGAATAAGCGTCCAAAAAGGACAAATGCTCACATCCCGTAGTCGAGTCAATGCTACCTCTTTTAGCACTGCGTTTGTTTTCCCCGAAGAGGAAGGGATGATGCAGCAAAGTAGCGTAAGTATTTCCCTCAGTTTTTGAGAACCAAGGTATCAATCCAGTAGGAGGCTACACGCAAGTCCCTTGTACCCGCACAAACAAATAAATCCTCGCAACCAACGCAAATAGGGGTTGTCAATCCCTATAGGGCCACTTACGACAGTGAGATCAGATAGATATGATAAAGATAATATTTTTGGTATTTTTATGATAAAGATGCAAAGTAAAATAAAGGCAAAGTAAATAGCAAAGTAAATAACTAAGTAGTAGGAGATTGATATGATAAAGATAGACCTGGGGGCCATAGGTTTCACTTGTGGATTCTCTCGAGAGCATAAGTATTCTACGGTGGGTGAACAAATTACTGTTGAGCAATTGACAGAATTGAGCATAGTTATGAGAATATCTAGGTATGATCATGTATATAGGCATCACGTCCGAGACAAGTAGACCGACTCCTGCCTGCATCTACTACTATTACTCCACTCATCGACCGCTATCTAGCATGCATCTAGAGTATTAAGTTAAAAAACAGAGTAACGCCTTAAGCAAGATGACATGATGTAGAGGGATAGACTCATGCAATATGAAGGAAACCCCAACTTATTATCCTCGATGGCAACAATACAATACGTGCCTTGCTTCCCTTACTGTCACCGGAAAAGGACACCGCAAGATTGAACCCAAAGCTAAGCACTTCTCCCATTGCAAGAAAGATCAATCTAGTAGGCCAAACCAAACTGATAATTTGAAGAGACTTGCAAAGATAACCAATCATACATAAAAGAATTCAGAGAAGATTCAAATATTATTCATAGATAGACTTGATCATAAACCCACAATTCATCGGTCTCAACAAACACATCACAAAAAGAAGATTACATCGAATATTTCTCCACAAGAGAGGGGGAGAACATTGTATTGAGATCCAAAAAGAGAGAAGAAGCCATCTAGCTACTAACTATGGACCCGTAGGTCTGAAGTAAACTACTCACACTTCATCGAAGAGGCTATGGTGTTGATGTAGAAGCCCTCCGTGATCGATGCCCCCTCCAGCGGAGCTCCGGAACAGGCCCCAAGATGGGATCTCGTGGATACAGAAAGTTACAGCGGTGAAATTAGGGTTTTGGCTCCGTATCTGATCGTTTGGGGGTACGTGGGTATATATAGGAGGAAGAAGTGCGTTGGTGGAGCAACAGGGGGCCCACGAGGGTGGAGGGAGCGCCTGGGGGGGCAGGCGCGCCCCCTACCTCGTGGCCTCCTGTTGATTGGCTTGACGTAGGGTCCAAGTCTCCTGAGTTGTATTCAGTGAGAAAATCATGGTAAGTCCATTTTGCATCATGCTTTTATATCGATATTCATTGCATTATGGGATGTTATTTCACATTATGTCACAATACTTATGGCTATTCTCTCTTATTTTACAAGGTTTACATAAGGAGGGACAATGCCGGCAGTTGGAATTCTGGGCTGGAAAAGGAGCAAATATTAGAGACCTATTCTGCACAACTCCAAAACTCCTGAAACTCCACAGAATACCTTATAATGAATAATGAAAAATCCTCACCAGAGATGAAGACCAGGGGGCCCACACCCTTTCCACGAGGGTGGGGGGCGCCCCCCCTAGGGCGCGCCCCCTACCTCGTGGGCCCCCTGGTGGCTCTCCGATGACCATCTTCTCCTATATGAAGTCTTTCTCGAGAAAAAAATAGGAAGCAACCTTTCGCGATGAAACTCCGCCGCCACGAGGCGGAACCTTGGCGGATCCAATCTAGAGCTCCGGCAGAGCTGTTCTGCTGGGGAAACTTCCCTCCCGGAGGTGGAAATAATTGCCATCGTCATCACCAACGCTCCTCTCATCGGGAGAGGGCATTCTCCATCAACACCTTCATGAGCACCATCTCATCTCAAAACCCTAGTTCATCTCTTGTATCCATTTCTTGTCTCCAAGTCCGGGATTGGTGCTAGTAGGTTGCTAGTAGTGTTAATTACTCCTTGTAGTTGATGCTAGTTGGTTTAATTGGTGGAAGATCATATGTTCAGATTATTTATGCATATTATTACCCCTCTGATTATGAACATGAATATGCTTTATGAGTAGTTACGTTTGTTCCTGAGGACAAGGGAGATGTCTTTCTATTAGTAGTCATGTGAATTTGGTATTCGTTCGATATTTTGACGAGATGTATGTTGTCTAGCCTCTAGTGGTGTTATGTGAACGTCGACTACATATCACTTCACCATTATTTGGGCCTAGAGGAAGGCATTGGGAACTAATAAGTAGATGATGGGTTGCTAGAGTGACAGAAGCTTAAACCCTAGTTTATGCGTTGCTTCGTAAGGGGCTGATTTGGATCCATATGTTTCATGCTATGGTTAGGTTTACCTTAATACTTTTGTTGTAGCTGCGGATGCTTGCAATAGAGGTTAATCATAAGTGGGATGCTTGTTCAAGTAAGAACAGCACCCAAGCACCGGTCCACCCACATATCAAATTATCAAAGTACCGAACGCGAATCATATGAACGTGATGAAAACTAGCTTGACGATATTCCCATGTGTCCTCGGGAGCGCTTTTCCTTATATAAGAGTTTGTCCAGGCTTGTCCTTTGCTTCAAAAAGGATTGGGCCAGGTTGATGCACTTTATTTAATTTTGTTACTTGTTGCTCGTTACAAATTATCTTATCACAAAACTATCTGTTACCACTTATTTCAGTACTTGCAGAGAATACCTTGCTGAAAACCGCTTATCATTTCCTTGTGCTCCTCATTGGGTTTGACATTCTTACTTATCGAAAGGACTACGATAGATCCCCTATACTTGTGGGTCATCAAATCACGTTCCCGAAGGTTTCATTCCGTTTGGACTCCGTTTGATATTCTTTTTCTTCGAAACCCTAAAACAGGCAAAAAACAACAATTCTGGGCTGGGCCTCCGGTTAATAGGTTAGTCCCAAAAATAATATAAAAGTGGATAATAAAGCCCAATAATGTCCAAAACAATAGATAATATAGCCTGGAGCAATCAAAAATTACAGATATGTTGGAGACGTATCAGTCAACAATTTGATCAATGCGGGGCAGATGGAAATGATCTTTCAGGCAGGCCCGATTGAGATGCTTGAGGTCGATGCACATGCGAAGTGAATCGTCTTTCTTGGGGACCATGACAACATTGGCGAGCCATTCGGAGTGGTATATTTCGCGGATGAACTCAGCTGCCAGAAGCCGAGCCACCTCTTCACCAATTGCCTTCCTCTTCTCCACGGCGGGCCGATGGAGATGCTCTTTGACAGGTTTTGCTTTCGGGTCGACTCACAAACAGTGCTCAGCCAGTCCTCTGGGTACACTTGGCATGTCAAAAGCCTTCAATGCAAAGATGTCCTAGTTCTCACGGAGGAACTGAATGAGCGCTTCTTCCTATTTGTTGTCGAGTGTTGTTGAGATATGAGTCGGCGCAGCATTGGGATCGGTCGGGTGAATATCAACTTTCTTTGTTTCACCAGACGACTGAAATGCAGATTCTGAAGCAAGCTTCTTGGCACGTAACAAATCACCCGGATCTGCGTTCTTCTGGTACTCTTGCAATTCCACTGCTGCCATCTGTTCATCGGCAATCTTTGAGTCCTTCTAGAAGCACTCCTCCGCTCTCTGCCGATTACCAGTGATCGTGATCACACCTTTGGGACCAGGCATCTTCAGCTTGAGGTATACGTAACATGGTCGAGCCATGAAGCAGGCATATGCAGGTCTGCCCAAAATAGCATGATAAGCACTGTGAAAATCCACAACTTCAAATGTCAACTTTTCTTTGTGGTACTTCTTTGAAACATCGAAAACCACGTTAAGAGTTATCTGGCTGAGTGAATCACCTTTCTTCCCAGGGATGACACCATGGAAGCGCATATTGCTTTCACTGAGCCTGGACATCGGGATGCCCTTCTCTCGGAGAGTCTCAGCATACAAAATGTTCAAGCCACTGCCACCATCCATCAGGACGTTGGTTAACCGAGTGCCCCCAACGACTGGGTCGACCACCAGCGCTTGCCGCCCTGGGGTAGGAACACGTGCCCGGTGGTCAGATTGGTCGAATGTAATGGGAGTCTTAGACCACTTCAAATATGTTGGCGTTGCCGGACCAACCATGTTCACTTCTCTGTTGATGACTTTCACTCGACTTTTGCTCTCAGCGTCAGCAAAAATCACCAAAGTTGCATTGATATTGGGAAAACCATCATCCTCCTCTTTGTCTTCATCCTTATCCGATTCCTTCTCTTTCTCACTGGGCTGGCCCTCTCGGAATTGCTGGATAAGGAGTTGACATTGTCGAGTGGTATGCTTGGGATAAATCATGTTCCCCTCTTCATCCTTCTTGGTGTGTATATGGCACGACAAATCTAACACATCAATTCCTGCTGAGTCTTTCACCTTTTTGGGGACCCATGGCCCTTTAGGTTTTCCTTTGAATTTTCCCTGGGTCACCACTGCGGTTTCACCAGGAGCGGCGGGTTCGGATTTGCGCTTTTGTTTCCAATTGGAATTACCTCCTCCAGCATATTGGGCGACTGGTTTGTTCTTGCCACTGCGGAGTCGGTCTTCTTCCTCGCCGTTAGCATACCGAGTGGCTATTTCCATCATTCGAGTTAGAGTCATATCCCCTGTCCGATCGAATTTCAGGTTAAGCTCTCTATACCGAACGCCCTCCTTCAAGGCCCAAACTGCTTGGTGCGGTGACACGTTTTCCACTATGTGATGCAAAGTGGTCCACCTCTGGATGTAATCACTCAAAGTTTCATTCAGTTTCTGCACACAATGCTGCAATTTAGTCAGCCCTGCAGGCCGCTTGCAGGTGCCCTCAAATGTCCTAACGAACACTCGGTCCAACTCTTCCCATCTGAATATACTGCCAGGAGCCAACTGATTCAAGCAAGCCATGGCTGACCCTTCCAGCATCAGAGGGAGATGTTTCATGGCTACATCATCATTACCGCCACCAATCTGTACAGCCACTCGGTAGTCCTCTAGCCAAGTGTCAGGTTTGGATTCACTAGTGAACTTACTTACCCCAGTCTCCAACCTGAAGTTGAGAGGAATTTCCGTGGCCCTGATGGCATTGCTGAAACATTCAGGCCCAGATACATGCACTCGGCTGCTTGTTGACGATCTCTGTCCTATCCTTCTCTGTGAGCTCTGTTCCGGTCGACCAGACCTTGTACCAAAATTGACCTTGCATCAAATCCGGGCTCTCTGGGGTCGACTGGAAGTCTTCGCTCGTCACTATACGGACACCTGTCATCAGGTCGCCAGGGTGCATACGATCCGCCCCTCATAGGGGGCGTGGGTACTCGACGGCGATCTTCATGGCCGAACCGATGATCATATTGCTCGTGGTTCCGACCCATGTACTGCTCTTGATGGTGCCCTCGGCCCTCGTGCCATAGAGGCGATCTTGGGCTGTGGACCGACTGGACGGTGTCCGCCACCACGGACCTGCTATGGATCCTGTTGCACGACTGGGAAACTACGATGTCATGCTCTCCTGCTGCCCGGAGCAGCGTTCGAATCATCATCAAACCCCTTCCAGCCTCTGATTGGGACGGCTGGATCGACTCTGCTATGTGGGACGCAACAGTAAGATTCTGAATCGGAGTGCGGTATACCTGAGGTTCGGGTGGGAACAATTGACACTATCGTTGACTAGATTCAGGAATCAGCCGTCGAGCGCGTTCAATGAGTGAATGCTGAAGGTTCTCCTGTCGCGCGCGCTCAGCCAGCGTGGCCAGGCATGCAGCCTCCAACGCCCGAGCCTCATAGGTTTCCCCGACGATGGGAGTGTGGAGTGCTTCTGTATTGTGATGATGTAGCTCCTCCCTCTGCTGCGAAGTGAGGCCTTGAGGACGATATTCTTCGTGAACATGCGACGGATCACCGCCACCGTCGCTACCATCGCTGTGGCGGAAACCAGGCCACTAGTGCAGAACCGGGCAATAGCACCGATTCGTAAGGCCCTTTAGTGCCGGTTCCATAACCGGCACTAAAGTGTGGGCACTAAAGCCCCCCCCCTTTAGTATCGGTTCAGCACGAACCGGTGCTAAAGGGCAACCACGTGGCACGAGCCAGCTCCGGGGGCCAGGAGCCCTTTAGTACCGGTTGGTAACACCAACCGGGGGTTTTTGGTTTTATGATTTCTTTTTCATTTAATTTTGTGTTTTCCATTTTAATTCTTTTTCGTTTGCTGGTATTTTACGATACTACACATTGTACATGTTATGCATATATATATAAATAGAATTTCTAGTAGAACCAATCATATATATATCATCAATGTCTCACAAACCACCATATTAATTCACACATACACACATGTATAGCTATATACAATTTCTCCTACATATGCATGTTGCCTTCGGAGCCAGTGGCATTAGCCTAATTGGTGCCTTCGGAGGACGATGACAATTGGAAGTGGTTCATGACCTAGTCGATGGGGGCGGTAGCGGGTAATAGTATTCTCCCTTCGGATTTATGACCTGGTCGAGCAAAAATCCTGCTATTTCCTCTTGAAGTGCTTCTACGCGCTCCGTTTCTAGGAGCTTGTCCCGCACCTCTGTGAACTGTTAAGAAGGAGATCAATATGCATGTGTATTAGTTGTGTGACGAGATATCGATAATGGTGTAAAAATTGTGAATAGTGTTCTGACAAGCGTACCCATTCCTATCTTTGAGATCTGCTCCTTTCGGACGCCATCATGCGAATGTTCTCGCAAACGCAGAATGCACACAGATCAGTCCCCTGCGCCTGCTTCAGGGCCTTTATTACGAGAATGGAATTTAATTTGATTAGATAATAATTAATCAAGCATGATAATTAAAGAGATGGCAGCTAGCTAGCTAGCTAGTACTACTTAATTACTTACCTTGGGTCGAAACCATTTCAGCTGTCGTTTCCATTCACCTTCCGTGACGCTGATGAACCTTGCCCAAGCCCTGCCCGCCGACAAAGAAAATGAATAAAGGGGTTATTAAATAGTTCATATCATGAAATGACGAACTAAATAGGCCGAGATATATAGTTAATAATGATTGAAATTACCTGTTGACTATCCCAAACAAGATGTTATAGTCACTATTTGCTTTGAGTAGTGAGTCCAGTATTTCAACTGTTCCGGCGTCAACTTTAATGATACACAAGATCCAGTGAAATCTGCATGCACACACGTTTGCATGTCTTAATTAAGCGGGCATATGTAAGCAAAAACATGTAGCTAGCTAGTAGGAAAAAACAGAGAATTTGTAGAACAAGAAAGTGTTACTCACTGGAAGTTGTAAGGAAGTAGTATATCTTCATTGTATTTGAGGCGCTTCAAGAACTCTAGCATGCTGTCCTCTACCTACTTTTCATGCGAATGTTCTCGCAAACGCAGTATGCACACAGATCAGTCCCCTGCGCCTCCTGAAGGGCCTTTACGAGAATGGAATTTGATCAGATAATAATTAATCAAGCATGATAATTAAAGAGATGGCAGCTAGCTAGCTAGTACTACTTAATTACTTACCTTGGGTCGAAACCATTTCAGCTTTTCTTTCCATTCGCCTGGAGTGACGCTGATGAACCTTGCCCAATCCCTGCCCGCCGACAAAGAAAATGAATAAAGGGGTTATTAAATAGTTCATACCATGAAATGAGGAACTAAATAGGCCGAGATATATAGTTTAATAATGATTGAAATTACCTGTTGACTATCCCAAACAAATTGTTATAGTCAGTTTTTATTTTGAGTACTGAGTCCAGTATTTCAACTGTTCCGGTGTCAACTTTAATGATACACAAGATCGAGTGAAATCTGCATGCACCCACGTTTGCATGTCTTAATTAAGCGGGCATATGTAAGCAAAAACATGTAGCTAGCTAGTAGGCAAAAACAGAGAATTTGTAGTACAAGAGAGTGTGACTCACTGGAAGTTGTAAGGAAGTAGTATATCTTCATTGTATTTGAGGCGCTTCAAGAACTCTAGCATGCTGTCCTCTACATTTTTTGCATGATATGCATCTATTTTCCATGTGTATTCATTAACGGTGTTTGGGTCAATGAACCCAATGCCATAGCGTCCACCTTTTTTCATTTCATACATCTTCATCCTGCATAATACCACAGAAAAGAATATAGTGAGGATAATTACAGGTAATGATTGATCAAAAGGATCACTACAGCTAGCTTGAGAGACTTAAATTACAGAAATAAATCACTTACAGACAATAGCAACTGACGATAGATTTGTCGAGTGCGTCTTGATTGTATAACTGAAACAGTTCAGAATACTCAACGGTCACAGGTTTCTGATGGTAGTAATGATCCTTCTTGACTTGCACCATGAGGAACTCTCGATCAGATCTCTTGGTAATGTCCATGTACCATTGATGCAATTCATACATTCTCGTTGGGAGCTTCTTGACCTCTTCTGGCTTGACCAAAGGTTGGCCCCGGGCATATTTCCGTTTTATTTCCTCCTCTGTAAGCACAGGCATGTCCTCGATCTCGAGGAGTTGTCCAATAGCGATGTTGAGAGTTTCAGCCTGCATTATATTCTCCTGTGTTATTACCACATCGCCTACCTTGGGAACGTAAACTGTTTGCCCACAATAATATTGGGCGCGCGTACTGTCACGTGTTGTTGGTAGCACAACAAGCGGGGGGATCAATTGCGCCGCCTGTTCTCCCAGCTGGGCAACGGTTTTCCCGCATTTTTGACAGCTACTTGTTGTTTGCTCGAGCTCGAGCTCGCCTCCTTCTGTAGACGTTGTCGATGTAACTTCCTAATGTGGCGCTCATAGTCTATGTCAACAGGCTTAGGAGCTGGTGGTTGAGCCATACGAATGAAGTGGTTAACTACTTCCACAGGCACTTTCTCCCTTGGCGGCGGTGGCGGTTTCGGTCCAAAATGGGCGTCGACTTCTGCCCACACTATGGCATTGGTTTGCTCCTCGGTCCTGTCGTAAGCCCTCTCACGAAGAGGAGTAGTGAGGTTTTGACCATATTTATATCGCTTGCCACCGCTTGTACTTCCTATACTATGACCTCGACTCGTACCGCTACGCACCATAGCTGCGGGGTGTCTCTTCTGTGATTGCTGAGGCGGCGGAGACGGCTGACGGGGCTGAGTTGGACGAGGAGGAGTGGCCTGAAGCTGTGCCGGACTTGGAGGAGGAGTGGCCTGAGGTTGTGCCAGACTTGGAGGAGGAGTGGACATCTGACGCTGTGTCGGACTTGGAGGAGGAGTGGCCTGACACTTTGCCGGACATGGAGGAGGAGGAGTGGCCTCACGCGTTGGTGGACTTGGAGGAGTGGTAGTCTGCTGACTCGGTGGCGGACTTCGACGAGGAGTCGGGTGACGCAGTGTCGGTGGCCTTCGAAAGATGATGCAATCCTTTCTCCATAGGATGCTACGATGTTTGGTTTCTCCGAGTGTGTGCTCCTTGTCACCTCCAGGAATGTCAAGCTCTAGCCCCGAATATTGGTCCACCACCTCATCAACCACGACACGAGCATAGCCTGCTGGAATCGGGTTGCAATGGAAGGTTGCATCGGGGGAATTTGTATAAGCAACGCCGTCCGCCACCTTCAAGGATATGTTCTTAATTTTGAAGTGTAGCTCGCAGTTAGTGTTCTCAGGGATGTCAGCCACGGGGTATCGATCCACATTGCGTCAAACGGGGCGGAACCCACGCTGCTTCTCGGCATGGATGGGGCGGTGGTATCCAATGCTGGATCATCCGCTAGCTGCTGCAGCTGCTGAGACCCCCTTTGCTGGCTAAGTGAGTCAATCTGCTCCTGCTGCCGCTGGAATTTGACTACCAAGTCCGCGTGCGCTGATTCTAGGCCTTGATGGCGTTCATAGTCCAGCTTCCTCTTCTTCTCCTCCATCTTCATCTGCTTCTCCTCCGCAATCTTCCTTCTCGCACGGGTTCTGTAGTCGGCGTTCCAGTCCGAAAACCCCTCATACCACGGAATAGCGCCCTTGCCTCGTGTTCTTCCCGGGTGTTCAGGATTTCCCAGGGCACGCGTAAGCTCGTCGTTCTCTCTTTTGGGCTGGAACACCCCCGTTCGAGCCTCTTCTATTGCAACAAGTATATTATCGTCAGCTCCATTCAGACATGCCTTCGTCGAAACTTTGCCTGTCTTTGGGTCCAACTCTCCCCCATGCGCATAGAACCAAGTCCTGCACCTGGGGGGCCAGCTCTTAGTAACCGGAGTGACACCTGCATCCTCCATCTCTTTCTCAGACTTATCCCACTTAGGCATTGCCACCGCATAGCCACCTGGCCCTAGCTTATGGAACTTATCCTTTTTTTCGGCATTCTTCTTGTTTATTCTCGACCGTTCCTTAGCTAATTCTGAATCCTTGAATTTCACGAAATCGTCCCAATGAGCACTTTGATTCTCTAGTGTTCCCTCGAATACTGGAGTCTTCCTTCCTCCCTTGACATACTTGTCCCATTCACGATTCTTGTGGTTCTTGAATGCAACCGCCATCTTCCTAAGAGCAGCATCCTTGACGTTCTGCACATCTGCTTCTGTGAAATGATCTGGTAGGGTGAAATGTTCCATGAGAGTATCCCAAAGCAGACTTTTTTGTCTGTTGTCGACAAAATTAAGATCTGGACATGGCTTTGCTGGCTCTCTCCATTCTTGAAGGGAGATCGGGAGTTGGTCCTTCACAAGAACTCCGCACTGACGAACGAACTTGTCCGCAATCTTCTTAGGCGCTAATGGTTCGCCACTAGGTCTGATTACCTCGATATTATACTTTACGCCCTCCTTCAACTTTTTGTTCGGGCCTCGTTTCGTCCTGTTGCCTGAAGATTTGCTCGATCCGGATGGCTGAAAGCAGAAAGATCGATTTGTTAATATATCTTCAACTCATTTAAAACATGTGATGATCACCAGATGCCTGCTTATATAAATATATATACCTCGCCGGTCTTTGTTGTTTCAGGATCAACATGTTCTTCGTCATTGTCATAATCGTAGTTCATGACTTCATCAATTCGGTCGTCGCGATCGAATATCATATCACCCTCTCCGGTGTTGTTTAGAAATTCGGAGCCGTCATAATCTTCTTCATTCTGATCATCATCTGGCCCGCGTATTATATCGAACATGGTTTGTTCTCCCTCTCTGTCGGTATTGTTCGCCATAGCTTTTATTTAACTATGCCAAAAGAAATATAAAACAATTTAGTATTCAAATTACATCGTCTCGAATAATAGATATAATCTCGAATACATCGTCTCGAATAATAGATATAATCTCGAATACATCGTCTCGAATAATAGATATAATCTCGAATACATCGTCTCGAATAATATATAATATTGAATAGTGCACCACTGGCTAGGTAGCTAATTAAAGATCGAATACTACAGAAGAATCTAGGACACTCGCGGTTCCTGCGGCGTGGGCGGTGGACACCCAAAGAGAAGGAACCCTCACAGGATCATAGCTGAAGTGAGATCCCTGAAGAAACTGCCAGGTAGTGGAGAACCTGCCGCCCTCTAACACAACCATGTAGCGATGGACGTGCTCGTCCTCCTCCCTGACACGGCGACGTACCACCTCCGGCGGGGCCGGCTCCCTCCGCACCGAAACTGGCCCACGCGAACGCCACCAAACGAGATCAGGGTCGACGACGGGACCCGGGGCCGGGTTCCTCATCAAGCGGCGCGCCCCTCCAGGCAGCACCTCCCAGTGCCAGCCCGGTGGAGCCCAGTCCCGGACATGGGTCAGTCGGACGTCGTCGCGGACGGGTCGACGGTGAGGATGCGGGCCGGGCATTGTCGAGAACAAATACTAGCTATATGCCCGCAAAAAGTAACATTTTTTTAATGATTGGATTTTGATAACTAAAATTTCTAACATTTCTATATAACACTAATTATGCTATCATTGCATATGTCAAAATTCTATATGCTATTTCATACTAACTAAGCATCTAACACTAAAAACAGAAAACACAACTTTTATACATCCATTAAAAAACTGAAAAACAACATTATATAAAAAATTTCCATACTAATTAAACACTAATTATATCCATCTAACATGCATTCATACATATATACTAGTGAAAAAAATAATAATCTAAAAAAATCTAAACTAATTAAACATACAAAATACGTATATACTAATATATACATGCATTAATTCATACATATGTACGTGTGTGTGTGTGTGTTCATCATGCTTGTGTGTGTGTGTATGGGCTCGGGGAGGGGCGGCGCCCATGGTGGCCGCCGGGGGCGAGGGAGAGGGGTTAGAGGGGGAGAGCTCACAGCGGGGCGACGGCGACGACGAGGCGACGACCGGGGGCGGCGATGGGCCGGGGCGTGACGCGGGGGCGGCGACACGGGGACGGCGCGACGGGGACGGGCCGGGGGCGGCGACGGAGACGAGGGCGGCGACAGGGACGGGGGCGGCGACGGGGACGGGGGCGGCGACGTCGACGGCGTCGATCGATCGGGGCACGCGGGCAGTGCTTCTATGGGGAAACAGAGGAAGAAATAGAGGGAGAATGAAATTTTTGTAAGTGTTGTATATATAGAAGGCACCTTTAGTACCGGTTGGAGCCACCAACCGGGTTGCGTGGCGTGTCGACCATGAGGACTTCTGTTGCAGGGTCTCTTCTGTCACACTCGGACAGGGTCTCGATGGAGCCAGTCGACAGATCGAATAACTCGTAGAGAGATTTGTGGGGCTCGATTGCTGTGACTTGAGAGGTGGTCGATTGTCGAGCCAACGCGTGCTTGATCACCGCTGAAGCCGCGATCGACCAGATCGCTTGCGGCGGCGAGCAGCGGGAAGCGAAGAAGTTGCGGGAGCCGGCCGATACTGGGTCGATGGTTGCTGCAGAAGCACGCCGTGGACTCACGCACAGAAGTGCGTCGCCCCGCGGATGGGGAGCCTCTCGACATAGAGAGGAGCCTCTTGGAGCCACGCGGAGTCATCGGCGATGAAAACGAGCACGCCGAGACGGATCTCGCGGTCCTCAGCCAAACCACTGCCGGAAACCATGATGATGGGGATCGAAAAAGATTGCAACCTCACCGGAAGTCGCTAAGACACCTACCACAAGGTGGGCGTCAATTGTCGTGGTTCTAAGTCTGACAGTAGATTAGGGGGTACGTATGAGGAGGCAAGATCCTAGCTACGACGAGGTTGTGCAAGCAAGATTTACGAGTTCAGGCCCTTCTCAGAGGAAGTAAAAGCCCTACGTCTCGGTGCCCGGAGGAGGTCAACTGGATTATGCGTGAAATGAAGGAAATATGCCCTATAGGCAATAATAAAGTTGTTATTTATATTTCCTTATATCATGACAAATGTTTATTATTCATGCCAGAATTGTATTAACTGGAAACTTAGTACATGTGTGAATACATAGACAAACAGAGTGTCACTAGTTTGCCTGTACTTGACTAGCTCGTTTAATCAATGATGGTTATGTTTCCTAACCATAGACATGAGTTGTCATTTAATTAACGGGATCTCCTCATTGGAGAATGATGTGATTGATTTGACCCATCCGTTAGGTTAGCACGATGTTCGTTTAGTTTGTTGCTATTGCTTTCTCCATAACTTATACATGTTCCTATGACTATGAGATCATTTAACTCCCGAATACTAGAGGAATAGTGTGTGTGCTACCAAACGTCACAACGTAACTGGGTGATTATAAAGGTGCTCTATAGGTGTCCCCGACGGTGTTTTTTGAGTTGGCATAGATCGAGATTAGGATTTGTCACTCCGATTATCGGAGAGGTATCTCTGGGCCCTCTCTGTAATGTACATCACTATAAGCATTGCAAGCAATGTAACTAATGTGTTAGTTACGGGATTTAGCATTACGGAATGAGTAAAGAGACTTGCCGGTAACGAGATTGAACTAGGTATTGAGATACCAACGATCAAATCTCGAGCAAATAACATACCGATGACAAAGGGAACAACGTATCTCATTATGCGGTTTGACCGATAAATATCTTCGTAGAATATGTAGGAACCAATATGAGCATCCAGGTTCCGCTACTGGTTATTGACCGGAGACGAGTCTCGGTCATGTCTACATAGTTCTCGAAGCCGTAGGGTCCGCACGCTTAACGTTCGATCGTATTATGAGTTTATGTGTTTTGATGTACCGAAGGTAGTTCGGAGTCCCGGATATGATCACGGACATGACGCGGGGTCTTGAAGTGATCGAGATATAAAGATCGATATATTGGACGACTATATTTGGACATCGGAATGTTCCTGGTGAGATCGGGCATTTACCGATGTACCGGGAGGTTACTGGAACCCCCCGGGAGGTATATGGGCCTTATTGGGCCATAGTGGGAGAGAGGAGAAAGGAGCAAAGGAGGGGGGGGCCCCCAATCCCAATCCGAATTGGGAGGGGGCGGCCCCCCTTTCCTTCCTCCTTCCTCCCCCTTCCTTCTCTCCTAATCCAACTAGGGTAGGGGGCGGGGGGGGGGGGGGTGGGGGGAATCCTACTCCCGGTGGGAGTAGGACTAACCTTGGGGCCGACCCCCTCCCCCACCTCCACTCCTTTATATACGGGGGAGGGGGGCAACCCATAGACACACAAGTTGATCATTGATCTCTTAGCCGTGTGCGGTGCCCCTCTCCACCATAATCCACCTCGGTCATATCGTAGCGCTGCTTAGGCGAAGACCTGTTCTGGTACCATCATCGTCACCGTCAGTGCGCCATCGTGCTGATGAAGCTCTCCCTCAACACTCTACTGGATTGTGAGTTCATGGGACGTCACCGAGCCGAGCGTGTGCAGATCGCGGAGGTGCCGTTCCTTCTGTGCTAGGATCGGTCGGTCATGAAGACGTACGACTACATCAACCGCGTTGTCATAACGCTTCCGCTTACGGTCTACGAGGGTACGTAGACAACACTCTTCCCTCTCGTTTCTATGCATCACCATGATCTTGCGTGTGCGTAGGATTTTTTTTTGAAATTACTGCGTTCCCCAACAGTGGCTTCCGAGCCAGGTCTATGCGTAGATGTTATATGCACGAGTAGAACACAAGGGAGTTGTGGGCGTGGGTATATACATATTGCTTGCCGTCACTAGTTGTTTCTTGATTCGGCGGTATTGTTGGATGAAGCGGCCCAGACCTACATTATGCGTACGCTTACGCGAGACTGTTTCTACCGACGTGCTTCGCACACAGGTGGCTGTTGGGTGTCAGTTTCTCCAACTTTAGTTGGATTGGATTGAATGAATAGGGTTCTTTCTGAAGATCAAAAAGCAATCACTATACCGCGTTGTGGTTTTTGATGCGTAGGTAAGAAAGGTTCTTGCTCAGCCCGTAGCAGCCACGTAAAACTTGCAACAACAAAGTAGAGGACGTCTAACTTGTTTTTGCAGGGCATGTTGTGATGTGATACGGTCAAGACATGATGCTAAATTTTATTGTATGAGGTGATCATGTTTTGTAACACAGTTATCGGCAACTGGCAGGAGCCATATGGTTGTGGCTTTATTGTATGAAATGCGATCGCCATGTAATTGCTTTACTTTATCACTAAGCGGCAGGGATAGTCATAGAAATAATAGTTGGCGAGATGACAACGATGCTTCGATGGAGATCAAGGTGTCAAGCTGGTGACGATGGTGGTCCTGACGGTGCTTTGGAGATGGAGATCAAAGGCACCAGATGATGATGGCCATATCATATCACTTATATTGATTGCATGTGATGTTTATCCTTTATGCATCTTATTTTGCTTACATGGACGGTAGCATTATAAGATGATCTCTCACTAAATTTCAAGGTATAAGTGTTCTCCCTGAGTATGGACCGTTGCTACAGTTCGTCGTGCCGAGACACCATGTGATGATCGGGTGTGATAAGCTCTACGTTCGCATACAACGGGTGCAAGCCAGTTTTGCACACGCGGAATACTCGGGCTAAACTTGACGAGCCTAGCATATGCAGATATGGCCTCGGAACACTGAGACCGAAAGGTCGAGCGTGAATCATATACTAGATATGATCAACATAGTGATGTTCACCATTGAAAACTACTCCATCTCACGTGATGATCGGACATGGTTTAGTTGATGTGGAGCACGTGATCACTTAGATGATTAGAGAGATATCTATCTAAGTGAGATTTCTTAACTAATTTGATTAATTGAACTTTAATTTATCATGAACTTAGTACCTGATAGTATTTTGCATGTCTATATTGTTGTAGATCGATGGTCCGTGCTGTTGTTCCGTTGAATTTTAATGCGTTTCTAGAGAAAGCTAAGTTGAAAGATGATGGTAGCAACTACACGGACTTGGTCCATAACTTGAGGATTATCCTCATTGCTGCACAGAAGAATTACGTCCTGGAAGCTCCGCTAGGTTACAAACCCGCTGCAGGAGCAACGCCAGATGTTGTGAAAACCCGGCAGAGCAAAGCTGATGACTACTCGATAGTTCAGTGTGCCATGCTTTATGGCTTAGAACCGGGACTACAACAACATTTTGAACGTCATGGAGCATATGAGATGTTCCAGGAGTTGAAGTTAATATTTCAAGCAAATGCCCGAATTAAGAGATATGAAGTCTCCAATAAGTTCTACAGCTGCAAGATGGAGGAGAATAGTTCTGTCAGTGAATGTATACTCAGAATGTCTGGGTACCACAACCACTTAACTCAACTGGGAGTTAATCTTCCCGATGATAGTGTCATTGACAGAGTTCTTCAATCACTGCCACCAAGCTACAAGAGTTTCATGATGAACTATAATATGCAAGGGATGGATAAGACGATTCCTGAGCTCTTCGCAATGCTAAAGACTGTGGAGGTAGAAATCAAGAAGGAGCATCAAGTGTTGATGGTCAGCAAGACCAGCAGTTTCAAGAAAAAGGGTATAGGGAAGAAGGGGAACTTCAAGAAGAACAGCAAGCCAGTTGCTGCTCAAGTGAAGAAACCCAAGTCTGGACCTAAGGCTGAGACTGAGTGCTTCTACTTCAAAGGAACTGGTCACTAGAAGCGGAACTGCCCCAAGTATTTGGCGGACAAGAAGGATGATAATGTGAAAGGTATATTTGATATACATGTTATTGATGTGTACCTTACTAATGCTTGCAGTAGTGCATGGGTATTTGATACTGGTTCAGTCGATAACATTTGCAACTCGAAACAGGGCTATGGATTAAGCGAAGATTGGCTAAGGATGAGGTGACGATGCACGTGGGAAATAGTTCCAAAGTCGATGTGATCGCCGTCGGCACGCTACCTCTACATCTACCTTTGGGATTAGTTTTTGACCTAAATAATTGTTATTTGGTGCCAGCGTTGGGCATGAACATTATATCTGCATCTTGTTTGATGCGAGACGGTTATTCATTTAAATCAGAGAATAATGGTTGTTCTATTTATATGAGTAATATCTTTTACGGTCATGCACCCTTGATGAGTGGTCTATTTTTACCTAATCTTGATAGTAGTAATACACATGTTCATAGTATTGAAGCCAAAAGATGCAGAGTTGATAATGATAGTGCAACTTATTTGTGGCACTGCCATTTAGGTCATATTGGTGTAAAGCGCATGAAGAAACTCCATTATGATGGACTTCTAGAATCACTTGATTATGAATCACTTGGTACTTGCGAACCATTCCTCATGGGCAAGATGACTAAAACTCCGTTCTCCGGAACAATGGAGCAAGCAACAGAGTTATTGGAAATCATACATACCGATGTATGTGGTCCAATGAACATTGAAGCTCGTGGCGGATAGCGTTATTTTCTCACCTTCACAGATGATTTGAGCAGATATGGGTATATCTACTTAATGAAACATAAGTTTGAAACATTTGAAAAGTTCAAAGGATTTCAGAGTGAAGTGGAAAATCATTGTAACAAGAAAATCAAGTTTCTACGATCTGATCGTGGAGGTGAATATTTGAGTTATGAGTTTGGACTTCATTTGAAACAATGTGGAATAGTTTCGCAACTCTCGCCACCTGGAACACCACAACGTAATGGTGTGTCCGGACGTTGTAACCGCACTTTATTAGATATGGTGCGATCTATGATGTCTCTCACTGATTTATCGCTATCGTTTTGGGTTATGCTGTAGAGATGGCTACATTCACATTAAATAGGGCACCATCTAAATCTGTTGAGATTACACCTTATGAACTGTGGTTTGGCAAGAAACACAAGTTGTCGTTTCTTAAAGTTTGGGGCTGCGATGCTTATGTGAAAAAGCTTCAACCTGATAAGCTCGAACCCAAATCGGAGAAATGTGTCTTCCAAAGGAGACTGTTGGGTACACCTTCTATCATAGGTCCGAAGGCAAGATATTCGTTGCTAAGAATGGATCCTTTCTAGAGAAGGATTTTCTCAAGAAAGAAGTGAGTGGGAGGAAAGTAGAACTTGACGAGGTAATTGTACCTTCTCCCTTATTGGAAAGTAGTTCATCACTGAAATCAGTTCCAGTGATTCCTACACCAGTAAATGAGGAAGCTAATGATGATGATCATGAAACTTCTGATCAAGTTACTGCCGAACCTCATGGGTCAACCAGAGTAAGATCTGCACCAGAGTGGTACGGTAATCCTATTCTGGAAGTCATGTTACTTGACCATGATGAACCTACAAACTATGAGGAAGCGATGATGAGCCCAGATTCTGCAAAATGGCTTGAGGCCATGAAATCTGAGATGGGATCCATGTATGAGAACAAAGTATGGACTTTGGTTGACTTGCCCGATGACCGGCAGGCCATAGAGAATAAATGGATCTTCAAGAAGAAGATTGACGTTGACGGTAATATTACTGTCTACAAAGCTCGACTTGTTGCAAAAGGTTTTCGACAAGTTCAAGGAGTTGAATACCATGAGACCTTCTCACCCATAGCGATGCTTAAGTCCGTCCGAATCATGTTAGCAATCGCCGCATTTTATGATTATGAAATTTGGCAAAAGGATGTCAAAACTGCATTCCTTAATGGATATCATAAATAAGAGTTGTATATGATGCAACGAGAAGGTTTTGTCGATCCAAAAGGTGCTAACAAAGTGTGCAAGCTCTAGCAATCCATTTATGGACTGGTGCAAGCCTCTCGGAGTTGGAATATACGCTTTGATAGTGTGATCAAAGAATATGGTTTTATACAGACTTTTGGAGAAGCCTGTATTTACAAGAAAGTGAGAGGGAGCTCCGTAGCATTTCTGATATTATATGTAGATGACATATTGTTGATCAGAAATGATACTGAATTTCTGAATAGCATAAAAGGATACTTGAATAAGAATTTTTCAATGAAAGGCCTCGGTGAAGCTGCTTATATATTGGGCATCAAGATCTATAGAGATAGATCAAGACGCTTAATTGAACTTTCACAAAACACATACCTTCATAAAGTTTTGAAGAAGTTCAAAATGGATTAGGCAAAGAAAGGGTTCTTGCCTATATTACAATGTGTGAAGTTGATTCAGACTCCATGCCCGACCACTACAGAAGATAGAGAGAAACTGAAAGGTGTTCCCTATGCTTCATCCATAGGCTCTATCATGTATGCAATGCTGTGTACCAGACTGGATGTGTGCCTTGCTATCAGTTTAACAGGGAGGTACCAAAGTAATCCAGGAGTGGATCACTGGACATCGGTCAAGAATATCCTGAAATACCTGAAAAGGACTAAGGATATGTTTCTCGTATATGGAGGTGACAAATAGCTTGTCGTAAATGGTTACGTCGATGCAAGCTTTGATACTGATCCGGATGACTCTAAGTCACAAACCGGATACGTGTTTTTATTAAATGGTGTAGTTGGCAGTTGGTGCAGTTCCAAGCAGAGCGTCGTGGCGGGATCTACGTGTGAAGCGGAATACATAGCTGCTTTGGAAACAGCAAATCAAGGAGTCTGGATGAAGGAGTTCATATCCGATCTAGGTGTCATACCTAGTGAATCGGGTCCAATGTAAATCTTTTGGGACAATACTAGTGCAATTGCCTTGGCAAAGGAATCCAGATTTCACAAGAGAACCAGGAACATCAAGAGACGCTTCAATTCCATCTGCGATGAAGTCAAGGAGGGAGACATAGAGATTTGCAAGATGATCTGAATGTTGCAGACCCATTGACTAAGCCTCTCTCATGAGCAAAACATGATCAGCATCAAGACTCCATGGGTGTTAGAATCATTACAATGTAATCTAGATTATTGACTCTAGTGCAAGTGGGAGACTAATGGAAATATGTCCTATAGAGGCAATAATAAAGTTTTTATATTTCCTTATATCATGATAAATGTTATTATTCATGCTAGAATTGTATTAACCGGAAACTTAGTACATGTGTGAATACATAGACAAACAGAGTGTCACTAGTTTGCCTCTACTTGACTAGCTCGTTGAATCAATGATGGTTATGTTTCCTAACCGTAGACATGAGTTGTCATTTGATTAACGGGATCACATCATTAGATAATGATGTGATTGACTTGACCCATCCGTTACCTTAGCACGATGATCGTTTAGTTTGTTGCTAGTGCTTTCTCCATAACTTATACATGTTCCTATGACTATGAGATCATGCAACTCCCGAATACCGGAGGAACACTTTGTGTGCTACCAAACGTCACAACGTAACTGGGTGATTATAAAGGTGCTCTACAGGTGTCTTCGATGGTGTTTATTGAGTTGGCATAGATCGAGATTAGGATTTGTCACTCTGATTGTCGGAGAGGTATCTCTGGGGCCTCTCGGTAATGTACATCACTATAAGCCTTGCAAGCAATGTAACTAATGAGTTAGTTACGGGATTGAGAATTACAGAATGAGTAAAGAGACTTGCCGGTAACAAGATTGAACTAGGTATTAAGATACCGACGATCAAATCTCGGGCAAGTAACATACCGATGACAAAGGGAACAACGTATATCGTTATGCGGTTTGACCGATAAAGATCTTCGTAGAATATGCAGGAACCAATATGAGCATCCAGGTTCCGCAATTGGTTATTGATCGGAGACTTGTCTCGGTCATGTCTACATAGTTCTAGAACCTGTAGGGTCCACACGCTTAACGTTCGGTGACGATCGTATTATGAGTTTATGTGTTTTGTTGCACCGAAGTTAGTTCAGAGTCCCGAATATGATCATGGACATGACGAGGAGTCTTGTAATGATCGAGACATAAATATCGATATATTTGATGACTATATTTGGACATCAAAACTGTTCCGGGTGAGATCGGGCATTTACCGATGTACCGGGAGGTTACCGGAACTCCCCCGAGAGGTATATGGGCCTTATTGGGCCATAGTGGGAGAGAGGAGAAAGGAGCAAACGAGGGGGGCGCCCGCCAAGCCCAAGCCAAATTGGGAGGGGGGCCGCCCCCATTTCCTTCCTCCTTCCTCCCCCTTCTCTCCTAATCTAACTAGGGAAGGGGGCGGGGGGGGGGGGGAATCCTACTCCCGGTGGGAGTAGGACTCCCCTTGGGGCGCGCCTAGGAGGCCAGCCCCCTCCCCCTCCTCCACTCCTTTATATACGGGGAGGGGGGCACCCCATAGACACACAAGTTGATCATTGATCTCTTAGTCATGTGCGGTGCCCCCCTCCACCATAATGCACCTCAGTCATATCGTAGCGGTGCTAAGGCGAAGCCCGGTTCCGGTAGCGTCATCATCACCGTCATCGCGCCGTCGTGCTGACGAAGCTCTCCCTCGACACTCTACTGGATCATGAGTTCGTAGGATGTCACCGAGCTGAACGTGTGCAGATCGTGGAGGTGCCGTACCTTCGGTGCTAGGATCGGTCGATCGTGACGACGTATAACTACATCAACCGCGTTGTTATAACGCTGCCGCTTATGGTCTAAGAGGGTACGTAGACAACACTCTTCCCTCTTGTTGCTATGCATCACCATGATCTTGCGTGTTCGTAGGAAATATTTTGAAATTATTGCGTTTCCCAACATGAAATTACAATGGGTGTGAACCTTTGTCTCAGTGGAGGGGGTGGCTTATATAGAGTGCACGAGGACCCCAGCCAGCCCGCGTTACAAGGAGTTCAATGTACATTAAGGTGAGACGTTACTGATAACGCCAACAATAAAGACATATAAATGATCATTAACGCTACGGAGTGAACGCCTGACCGTTGCCATCCTGAGTGACTTTAGAAATTCTGTACTCCGAGTTGTTTCTTCTATGGTCAAATGATGATATACTGGTCGAATGGAATTGGGTTATCTGAGTGGAGTTGTTGGTTGAGTGGGTTGCACTCTGAGGTGATTCCAGTATGTGGATGCTGTTGTGCTTTGAATGTCATTGATCTTAGGGTAGTGTCCTTGGGAAGGGCGTCTAGGTCAGGCCTATTACCTTACCCTAGGTACATGTCGTCGTCACCCAACCTGTGAATTGTTCTAAACATGTGATCAATCCTGTGTAACCAGTTGCCAAATACATTAGCGACACTACAGGGAGGATACAATCCAGAAGCTATTTGGATGACTGACCAAAGTTAGCCCATTGATATAATTGCACTCCTTCATGTTCTCAAAACAATGTTAGACCATCGATTCGCCGATGATGTTGAGTACATCACATAGTCAATTGCAAGTAGTTCCCCACATCCCGATGGATCGGATGCCAGGCCGAGGAGGTGAAGGAATGGCAACGCTGTATTATTGGCTTACCGCTTCGAAGAGGTGTCGCACCAATTCGATGATGCCATCGCAGTGAAACCTGACTGCCGCATCCTCTCGTCTAAACCATTGGTGGTCAATGGCTTACCTTATTCCAACCATCACCCCTTCTTCCCCTGCGCCGCCGATGAAAAAGAAGTGGTAGCAAATAAAAGGAGCGACCACAAGTGCAAACGATCCTTGCCCAGGTTCTTGCCACTTCACCCTCCCCCCTATGACCTGGTCGCCGGTGGCGCAAAACAAGTGGCGCCAAACAAAAGGAGGTGGTCCAGACTGAAGGAAATATGCCCTGGATGCAATAATAAAGTTGTTATTTATATTTCCTTATATTATGATAAATGTTTATTATTCATGCTAGAATTGTATTAACCAGAAACTTACTACATGTGTGAATATATAGACAAACAGAGTGTCCCTAGTATGCCTCTACTTGACTAGCTCTTTAATCAAAGATGGTTAAGTTTCCTGGTCATAGACATGTGTTGTCATTTGATGAACAAGATCACATCATTAGAGAATGATGTGATGGACATGACCCATCCGTTAGCTTAGCATTATGATCGTTTAGTTTTATTGCTATTGCTTTCTCCATGACTTATACATGTTCCTCTAACTATGAGATTATGTAACTCCCGAATACCAGAGGAACACTTTGTGTTCTATCAAACGTCACAACGTAACTAGGTGATTATAAAGATGCTATATAGGTGTCTCCGATGGTGTTTGTTCAGTTGGCATAGATCAAGATTAGGATTTGTCACTCCGTGTATCAGAGAGGTAACTCTGGGCCCTCTCGGTAATGCACATCACTATAAGCCTTGCAAGCAATGTGACTAATGAGTTTTTTACGGGATGATGCATTACGGAACGAGTAAAGAGACTTGCCGGTAACGAGATTGAACTAGGTATGATGATACCGACGATCGAATCTCGAGCAAGTAACGTACCGATGACAAAGGGAATGACATATGTTTTTATGTGATTTGACCGATAAAGATCTTCGTAGAAAATGTAAGAGCTAATATGAGCATCCAGGTTCCGCTATTGGTTATTGACCGGAGATGTGTCTCGGTCATGTCTACAGAGTTCTCGAACCCGTAGGGTCCACACGCTTAACGTTCGATGACGATTTGTATTATGAGTTATGTGATCTTATGACCGAAGTATGTTCAGAGACCTAGATAAGATCACAGACATGACGAGGAGTCTCGAAATGGTCGAGAGGTAAAGATTAATATATTGGAAGGTTATATTTAGACATCCGAATGGTTCCGAGTGATTCGGATATTTTATTGGAGTACCGAGGGGTTATCAGAACCCCCTGATGGAATAATGGGCCTTAGTGGGCCTTAGTGGAGAAAGAGGAGACGCCCACGGTTTCAATAATACTTGTGTTTCCGATTGTAACATGACAGCACTTGTTCCAAATCGAATAGCAAAATTACCACAGCATGTTGGTGCCATGTCATGACACCAAGCCAAGTTTCATGATTTTCATGCGTGTTTTGGATTTACAGGAATTAAAAAAACCAAGTTTCTCAATGTTTCCAGCCGAGCCACGACGCCCAAAGGTTTGAATTTCATTCCCATTTCTTGCATGGGACCTAGAAATTTACCCGAGGACACACATGTGAATTTTCAACCAGCTTTGGTGCACTGGAGCATGTGCTTGTATTTCAAATTTGAATTATGCATACAAAGGTGACACGTTCCCTCTCAGAACCACGAGCCTTCTTGAGAGAAGCTCCGGTTTGCAAGAAGCTTATACAAAACTTGTTCCTATTCGGCCAATTTTTTTACCACAGCATGGTAGTACCATGACATGACACTATGCGAAGTTTCATGATTTTCAGGCGTGTTTTGGATTTATAAGAATTTTAAAATCAAGTTTCTCAATGTTCTCGGCCGAGCCACGATGCCCAGATGTTTGAATTTCATTCCCATTTATTGCATGGGACCTAGAAATTCACCCGATGACACACATGTGATTTTTCAACCAACTTTGGTGCATGGGAGCATGTGCTTGTAGTTCAAATTTGAATTATGCACATTAAATGACCAGAAAATCAATTAATGTGTAAAAAGGCCAAATGAAACCGGAATAATTCCAAAATTTAACAGGGCACTCATGTAGTTTTATGTTGCCTCTGTAAAGAAACTAAAGGGATGGAGCGTATATCGTTTCGCACTCAAAGGTGACACGTTCCCTCTCACAACCACAAGCCTTCTTGAGAGAAGATCCGGTTTGCAAGAAGATTATACCAAAACTTGTTCCTATACGGTCATCTTTTTTACCACGGCACGGTAGTACCATGACATGACACCATGCCAAGTTCCATGATTTTCAGGCGTGTTTTGGATTTACAAGAATTTTAAAACCAAGTTTCTCAATGTTCTCGACCGAGCCACAATGCCCAGATGTTTGAATTTCATTCTCATTTCTTGCATGTGACCTAGAAATTCACCCGAGGACACACATGTGATTTTTCAACCAACTTTGGTGCACGGGAGCACGAGCTTGTAGTTCAAATTTGAATTATGCACATTAAATGACCAGAAACTCAATTAATGTACAAAAAAGGCCAAATGAACCCAGAATAATTCCAAAATTGAACAGGGCACTCATGTAGTTCTATGTTTCCTCTGTAAAGAAACTCAGGGGGTAGCGTATATCGTTTCACACTCAAAGGTGACATGTTCCCTCTAAGAACCACGAGCTTTCTTGAGAAAAGCTCCGGTTTGCAAGAATCTTATACCAAATCTTGTTCCAAATCGGCCCAACTTTTTTACCGCAGCATGTTAGTGCCATGACATGACACTATGCCAAGTTTCGTGTTTTCCAGGCAAGTTTTGGATTTACATGAATTTAAAAACCAAGTTTCTCGATGTTCTCGGCCGAGTCACGACGCCCAGATGTTTGAATTTCATTCCCATTTCATGCATGGGACATAAAAATTCACCCAAGGACACACATATGATTTTTCAACCAACTTTGGTGCACCGGAACATGTGCTTGCAGTTTAAATTTGGATTATGCACATTAAATGTCTAGAACCTCATTTGATGTATTAAAAAGGCCAAACAAACACGGAATAATTCCAAAATTTAACAGGGCACTCATATAGTTCTATGTTGCCTCTATAAAGAAATCTGGGGGTAGGCAGCGTATATTGTTTCGCACACAAAGGTGACACGTTCCCTCTCGGAACCACGAGGCTTTCTGTGAGAATCTCTGGTTTTGCAAGAAGCTTATACCAAAACTTGTCCCAATTAAACCAAGAATTATCTACATATGAAAACAGGGTTTAGATTATCCAGAACATCTCGCCACCTAGACCAATGTACTCTGATTTGAATTCAACATAAAATGGATACAAATATTTGAATTGGAGATCGTATGTTACATGTAGTTTATAGTGAAATATGATTACTGCTATATGCATGTTTTTTGTTATCAAGATAATATTTGAATGATTGTATAACTTGACAACAATCATATTCAAATAAGGAAAATTGATTCAAATTTAGTCCATATGGTATACGATAATATATATGTTCATAGGGTGGAGTAAAATGTTCATATATGATGGAAGATCAAAATTTTGGACTACATCCATTATAAACCACAAGGTCACCTAACGATATATTCGAATTCAACATAACGTGGATTCAAAAATTGAACTTCGAGATCCTGGCATTTGTAATCATATAAAAAAGGACATGACTCTTTCTTTTGGAGGGAATTGATTTGTTTTTTGTTGTTGTTGAGGGAAGTGCGAATCGATTTGGTACTGTACAGGGTAATCTTGTTCTCCCGATTTTTTTACCTTTTTCTTGCAGTTTTTTCAGTTACATTTATAGCAATACAGTAAAGGGGACATGACTCTCTTGTGTCTTGTATGAATTGTTTTTTGTACACGTTAAGTTTGTTCTGCCGAACAAGGAATCCGCGCCTTGTTATCCCGAAATTTTAAGCTCGGGTATCTTTTGTCTCATCTTCTTTGAAACTCCCGCCTCTTCAACCCGCGCCGCGCCTTGTTATCCCAAAATTTTGACGCGCACGAAAACTCCCTCCTCATCCGAAATCGGTCCAGCCGCCCAGACACGTGAAATCCCCCATCTACCCCTCAGCCGGAAATGCCGGCTCGATGTCGCGGTGTCAAAACCGGTGGGGGTACGCTGGTAACTTACCCTACATTTTGGGGAAGCGCATCCCTAAGCCATGGCCTCCCCCTACCTTCCCCTTCACTCCTCCCATTCGTACACCGAGGCCGCCAAAACCCACGAAACCCCACGCTCCTCGATCGACCTCCCAACCGCCGCCCAGCTAGAGACTCTTCCCCGATGAAGTCATTCATTGCAATAGCTCGCCGTCCCTCATCAATCGCACCAGATGAGGATCCGTTTTCGATCTCGTCGTCCCGTCGGATCAGCCACCCCGTCCTCCGCCTCCAAGGAGCTGCCCCGATGTTCGCCTCGTCTATCATGCCACCTCCATCCCCATAGAGTCGTCTTGACCTGCCCCACCTGAACTGCAGCACCCTCACCAATTCCTCCCATGAAGGCGAGGCCAACTTGGCGCCACCAAGGAGGTTCTGCACTCACCACTGCATTTTATCTTTTATTCGATCTCATGGGGCTGTCGGTGCTCGTTACCGAGCAGCCATTGCAGGTCTCCATCGACAGCGCCGTCGCTGGCCACTTCATCCACCGCGTCTCTCTCCCATGTCGTTGCTTCCTCAGCGGCCACTTAGTGCTGCTGCTCTGCTCTGCTATTGCTCTCGGTCGCGCTGCTACTCTGCTCTTGCTCTCGTTCGTGCTGCTGCTCTGCTCTTGCTCTCGCTCGTGCTGCTGTTGCACGACCTCCGACAGCTATAGGAGTTTCTGCTTTAGCACTCGCTCGCGGTTCTGCTGCACGACTTGCTCTCTGCTAGTGCGTTCCCCGCTTGAGCGTCTGTTGATTTAGATCATTGCTTCTCTGCTACTAGTGCTCAAACGCCCTAAACATCTATTGCAATGCTCTTCTACTAGTTCAATCAGTTTCGATAATAAAATTTAGTTTCAACTGTAAAGTTGAGTTTCTTCAGTTAAGTTCAGAGTAAACAGTATTTACAGCATTTGTCGGAGCGGCCGTGATGCGGCTGATGTGTTTTACATCAAGCACTTTTTGGTGATGCATTTTACATCATCTATTGCAGATGATATTAGAGTCCCACTTCAGATTAACGTTGTCTGTCTTGTCCTGCTTGAGCCTCGCCGCCGTACACCTCACCGGAGCTGCTCCAATGACGAAACCGTCCATCATAGTGGAGCAGTACCCTCGGCGCCCTTTCCAGAGGCCTCAGATCTTGTTCCCCGCCTCTGACAGTCACACCAGCATCACTGCCCTCCACGTCCAACCCAATGATGCTGAGGTCGACAAGGCTATGCCAAAGAGGTTGTACACTCGTTGCATCACTTTGTTACTCTACATTCATGTCGATCCCTCAGGGATCCTTTGCTATGGAACTACTATGGTACTACTATTCATGCATTTGGTTAGGAGTGGAGCAAAACAAAACTGGAGGAGTTTTTTTCCTTTGGTGTCTGTTTCAAAGAAAAATGGTAGGAATTTTAATATCCAGTTGGACGTCCTTTTAAAATTAATATGCATGAAGAACAGGACTAATTGCATTACTGGTATAATAAGATTCTTATTTTTTTTCATTTTCACGTGGTTTGACTTTAATTTGACCATGTTTCTCTATTCCTGTGTTCTTCCAATTCATGTGAACCAAACACCGAGGTTCACAGAAATCCTATGTTTCCAAATGCTCTATTTTGCACGTGCATTCCTATCCTATTCCTGTGTTTTTCCTGTCCCTGCGTTTACAGAATCCTCCAATTCTAAGGATCCCTTACAGATTTACTTCATTTTCAGATAGGCGTCAAAGAAAACTCTGTGTGTTATGTCCTGCTCCTGCCGTGCCGTCATCCACCCCACCTGAGGTGCACCATCGATAGAAGCATTCACTATAGCAGAGATTCCCCCTGCAAACTTTCTTTCGCCGCCTCAGATCATCTTCCCCCGGCAGCCACGCCAACTGCATTACCATCATCGAATGGGCAGATGAACCTGAGGACTACACAGTTCCGGAAGAGAGGTCACAGTCTTTCGTGTTTGCTTACGTTATACATCGGTTATTATTACCTACTACTTTATCGTTCAAACTTGATTTTAAAATTCCCGTGGGTCTCATATCGAGGCAGAAATGAATAGTATCTATCTACTATCTTGTTCATCTGGGGTTTTCTATGTGGTTCATAATGGGTGGGCAACAAACAGTAGATGATCCATTGACTATCTTTTTAAACTGAAGCTATAACCTACCTGCTATCATTAGTTTTGGATCTATCCACTCGTTTGCTACCATCAATCTTGATTTGTGCATGCACCCCTTAGGCCTTACAAAATCTAACTAATTTTTTATTATGCATGTCAGTTATTGTACACAATCGTACTGGACATGTAGAGAAAAAGAGAAGATCGTTGCATGGGAATAATTTGTCATGCAGACGTCGCTCCATGGTGGGGATTCAAAGGGAGTTGACCACTCGTATTTACCACCTGAGGTGTTTGCTCGAACCTGGCATGCTGATGTTGGTCATATCATGCATATGGCGCCTCACATTGCTTACATTATTCATCTTATATGTCATCATCTTAGTTTTGATTTGCTTTGTGTGAATGCCACCTGTTTGGTTTCTATATCATACTCCCACCATTCCTAAATATTTTTCTTTTTTGAGATTTCAACAACTGACTACATAAGGAGCAAAATGAGTGAATCTACACTCTAAAATATGTCTATATACGTCCGTATGTAGTAGTCCATTTGAAATCTCTAAAAAGACAAATATTTAGGAACAGAGAGAGTATATGGCAATTATGCAATGCCATGTTTTTCAGCCAGTTATCATAAATATGAATTATGCACCGCCATGTAGCCAGGCATCATATATGTGAATTATCTCATGCCATATTTTTTTCATTACGTATTCCATTTGTCGACAATCTGTGTATATTAAACTACTCTTCATGTGTATCAGCCATTTGAGCCAGTTATGGAAAAATCGGGAGTGAAAACAAGGTCTTCAGAGCAGGCAATGGTACCTGTTGAAGCATATATCTCGATGGTTACAGGGAGCTCCTCAAAGGAGGATTCAGAGACAGATGACCAGTCCTATATCCCACCTGAGGTGTATGCTCTAAGTTGCAATGTTTATATTTCTCATATCATGCATATGGTGTCTTGCATTTCATAGTTTAGACATCACATGCACAATATTGAATTCCATCTGCTTAGTTTAGAGATCATACATGCGAGTGCCAGCTGCTTAGTATATGAATCAATTATGTCAATTATATCATGCCATCCTGTATACTTAGACAACATTTATGTGAATTATTTTATCCCAACCTATTTTAGAAAGACATCATATATTTTTGTCATGTCATCCTGTTTAGATACTCATCATATGTTGAATTATGTCATTATATCATGTTAAGTTATCCATCATATATCTGAAACTTTGTCATGCTATCCCATTTAGTTAGGCATCATATATGTGAAATTGTGTCATGCTGTCCTGTTTGCTTAGACAACATATATGTGAACTACCACATCTGTCTATCATACAATGTATGTACGTTCAATTTCTTTTCTTATTTATCAGCCGTTTGAATTGGAGGTGGTGATGGCAGTATCTAAGGGAGCAAAAACCCGTTCTTCACAAAAGACAGTGCTACCCGTCGATGCAGATAAAACCATGGTTGTACTACCCCACAAACTTGCCCCACCACACATAATCGAGACTCTTCCAGATTGCACACCTACACCGTTGGGCAGAGAACCAGCTACACTAGTAGAAAAAGGGCCTTTTGTCCTAGTTCATAAGGGCCTTTAGTCCCGGTTCTGGAACCGGGACTAAAGGGTCGTTACTAAAGGTCCCCCCCCCTTTAGTCCCGGTTCTTATACGAACCGGGACTAAAGGCCCTCCACGTGGCCGCTCCCTGGAGGTCCACCTTTAGTCCCGGTTGGTAACATCAACCGGTACTAAAGGGTTTTTTTTTAATTTTTTGAATTTTTTTAATTTTTTTTAAATTCCGATTTTCAAATTTCTGAATTATTTTAACCTCTAATCTCTAATCACCCCTCATCACTGCTCAATTTAATCTCTAATCACCCCTCATCATTCCAAATCATCTAACTTCCCGGACGGTCACCCATCCTCCCACTCCCCCAGCCTGAGCATGCTTAACTTCCGGATTCTATTCTCCCTCGTTTCCAAGTCAGCACTTGTTGTTTTGCTGACAATAGTAAGATGTCAATCCTATTAACCCTCAGGAGTTTAGCTTGAGCATGAAGTCACACATTTCACTGTTTGAGTTTAAAACTATTATTCTCAAAAACAATAATTATTTGGTAACACTAATATTTCTTGAATAAGTAGTTTGACCATTGTTTGACCACAGTTTGACCAGATATGACCAAAATTCAAAAAAAACTGAAATAATTATTTAGTAACACTAATATTCTTGAATAATTATTTAGTAACACTAATACTTCTTGAATAAGTAGTTTGACCATCGTTTGACCAGATTTAACAATTTTTTTTATAAAAACTGAAATTTGAGCATAACTTTTTTCCTTTTGGAATTTGAGGATTCTACAAATTTGCAAACATGCTGTAGGCAGTCAAAATTGGATGCGGATTTTCGTGCTGAACATTTTGATATATTATACGTTTTTTCTGACATCGTATGCAAAAGTTATAGCTATTTTACATTTTCATTACACTTTCTGCAAAACATGTCCAAATTTAAGTTTTTAAATTTACCTAACCAGTAGATGTAGTAACATAACTACATCTCTAAGGATTTTAACTTTTGAAGTTTTTATCATTTTCTTTTGCTTTTTACAAAACTGAAAAGGCGATACACCGGGGGGGGGGGCAGGATTTGAAAATTGCACCATTAGTACCGGTTCGTGGCACGTGTTGGAAATGAGGCAATAATAAAAGTATTATTATTATATTTCTTTGTTCATGATAATTGTCTTTATTCATGCTATAACTGTATTATCCGGAAATCGTAATACACGTGTGGATACATAGACCATAATATGTCCCTAGTAAGCCTCTAGTTGACTAGCTCGTTGATCAACAGATAGTCATGGTTTCCTGGCTATGGACATTGGATGTCATTGATAACGGGATCACATCATTAGGAGAATGATGTGATGGACAAGTCCCAATCCTAAGCATAGCACAAGATCGTGTAGTTCGTTTGCTAGAGCTTTTCCAATGTCAAGTATCTTTTCCTTTGACCATGAGATCGTGTAACTCCCGGATACCGTAGGAGTGCTTTGGGTGTATCAAACGTCACAACGTAACTGGGTGACTATAAAGGTGCACTACAGGTATCTCCGAAAGTATCTGTTGGGTTGACACGGATCGAGACTGGGATTTGTCACTCCGTATGACAGAGAGGTATCACTGGGCCCACTCGGTAATGCATCATCATAATGAGCTCAAAGTGACCAAGTGTCTGGTCACGGGATCATGCATTACGGTACGAGTAAAGTGACTTGCCGGTAACGAGATTGAACGAGGTATTGGGATACCGACGATCGAATCTCGGGCAAGTAACATATCGATTGACAAAGGGAATTGCATACGGGGTTGATTGAATCCTCGACATCGTGGTTCATCCGATGAGATCATCGTGGAGCATGTGGGAGCCAACATGGGTATCCAGATCCCGCTGTTGGTTATTGACTGGAGAGTCGTCTCGGTCATGTCTGCTTGTCTCCCGAACCCGTAGGGTCTACACACTTAAGGTTCGGTGAGGCTAGGGTTGTGAAGATATGTATATGCAATAACCCGAATGTTGTTCGGAGTCCCCGATGAGATCCCGGACGTCACGAGGAGTTCCGGAATGGTCCGGAGGTAAAGAATTATATATAGGAAGTGCTGTTTCGGCCATCGGGACAAGTTTCGGGGTTATCAGTATTGTACCGGGACCACCGGAGGGGTCCCGGGGGCCCACCGGGTGGGGCCACCTGTCCCGGGGGGCCACATGGGCTGTAGGGGGTGCGCCTTGGCCTAGATGGGCCAAGGGCACCAGCCCCAAAAGCCCATGCGCCTAGGGTTCCACTTAAGGGAAGAGTCCCAATGGTGGAAGGCACCTCTAGGTGCCTTGGGGGGGAGGGAAACCTCCCCTTGGCTGCCGCACCTAGGAGATTGGATCTCCTAGGCTGGCGCACCACCCCCCTTGGCCCTCCTATATATAGTTGAGGAGAGGGAGGACTTCATACCTCAGCCCCTGGCGCCTCCCTCTATCCCCGTTACGTCTCTCTCTCGTAGTATAGGCGAAGCCCTGCTACTGTGACGCCCTGCATCCACCACCACGCCGTCGTGCTGCTGGATCTTCATCAACCTCTCCTTTCCCCTTGCTGGATCAAGAAGGAGGAGACGTCATCCGCTTCGTACGTGTGTTGAACGCGGAGGTGCCGTTCGTTCGGCGCTTGGTCATCGGTGATTTGGATCACTTCGTGTTCGACTACATCAACCCCGTTCTTTGAACGCTTCCGCTCGCGATCTACAAAGGTATGTAGATGCATCCAATCACTTGCTGCTAGATGAACTCATAGATGGATCTTGGTGAAACCGTAGGAAAAATTTTGTTTTCTGCAACGTTCTCCAACAATGGTATCAGAGCTAGGTCTATGCGTAGTTCTTCTTGCGCGAGTAGAACACAATTTGTTGTGGGCGTAGATGTTGTCAACTTACTTGCCGCTACTAGTCTTATCTTGCTTCAACAGTATTGTGGGATGAAGCGGCTCGGACCAACCTTACACGTATGCTTACGTGAGACCGGTTCCACCGACTAACATGCACTAGATGCATAAGGTGGCTGGCGGGTGTCTATCTCTCCTACTTTAGTTGGAGCGGATTCGATGAAAAGGGTCCTTATGAAGGGTAAATAGAAGTTGACAAATCACGTTGTGGCTTTTACGTAGGTCAGAAAACGTTCTTGCTAGAACCCTAATTCAGCCACGTAAAACTTGCGACAACAATTAGAGGACGTCTAACTTGTTTTTGCAGCAAGTGCTTTGTGATATGATATGGCCAAAGTTGTGATGAATGATGAATGATCTATATATATGATGTATGAGTTGTTCATGCTATTGTAATAGGAATCACGACTTGCATGTCCATGAGTATGACAACCGGCAGGAGCCATAGGAGTTGTCTTTATTTTTTGTATGACCTGCGTGCCATTGAGAAACGCCATGTAAATTACTTTACTTTATTGCTAAACGCGTTAGCCATAGTAGTGGAAGTAATAGTTGGCGAGCAACTTCATGGAGACACGATGATGGAGATCATGATGATGGAGATCATGGTGTCAAGCCGGTGACAAGATGATCATGGAGCCCCAAGATAGAGATCAAAGGAGCTATGTGATATTGGCCATATCATGTCACGTTTATTATTTGATTGCATGCGATGTTTATCATGTTTTGCATCTTGTTTACTTAGAACGACGGTAGTAAATAAGATGATCCCTCATAACAATTTCAAGAATTGTTCTCCCCTAACTGTGCATCGTTGCTAAAGTTCGTCGTTTCGAAGCACGCCGTGATGATCGGGTGTGATAGATCCTTACGTTCACATACAACGGGTGTAAGACAGTTTTACACATGCAAAACACTTAGGGTTAACTTGACGAGCCTAGCATGTACAGACATGGCCTCGGAACACAGAAGACCGAAAGGTCGAGCATGAGTCATATAGAAGATACGATCAACATGAAGATGTTCACCGACGTTGACTAGTCCGTCTCACGTGATGATCGGACACGGTCTAGTTAACTCGGATCATGTAATACTTAGATGACTAGAGGGATGTCTAATCTAAGTGGGAGTTCATAAATAATTTGATTAGATGAACTTAATTATCATGAACTTAGTCTAAAATCTTTGCAATATGTCTTGTAGATCAAATGGCCAACATTGTATTCAATTTCAACGCGTTCCTAGAGAAAACCAAGCTGAAAGACGATGGCAGCAACTATACGGACTGGGTCCGGAACCTGAGGATCATCCTCATAGCTGCCAAGAAAGATTATGTCCTACAAGCACCGTTAGGTGATCCACCCGTCCCACAGAACCAAGACGCTATGAACGCTTGGCAGACACGTACTGATGACTACTCCCTCGTTCAGTGCGGCATGCTTTACAGCTTAGAGCCGGGGCTCCAAAAGCGTTTTGAGAGACATGGAGCATATGAGATGTTCGAAGAGCTGAAAATGGTTTTTCAAGCTCATGCCCGGATCGAGAGATATGAAGTCTCCGATAAGTTCTTCAGCTATAAGATGGAGGAAAATAGTTCTGTTAGTGAGCACATACTCACTATGTCTGGGTTACATAACCGCTTGACTCAGCTGGGAGTTAATCTCCCGGATGACGCGGTCATTGACAGAATCCTCCAATCGCTTCCACCAAGCTACAAGAGCTTTGTGATGAACTTCAATATGCAGGGGATGGTAAAGACCATTCCTGAAGTATTTGCTATGCTGAAATCAGCAGAGGTAGAAGTCAAGAAGGAACATCAAGTGTTGATGGTGAATAAAACCACTAAGTTTAAGAAGGGCAAGGGTAAAAAGAACTTCAAGAAGGACGGCAAGGAAGTTGCCGCGCCCGGCAAGCAAGCTGCCGGGAAGAAGTCAAAGAATGGACCCAAGCCTGAGACAGAGTGCTTTTATTGCAAAGGGAAGGGTCATTGGAAGCGGAACTGCCGCAAATACTTAGCGGAAAAGAAGGCCGGCAACACCAAAGGTATATTTGATATACATGTAATTGATGTGTACCTTACCAGTACTCGTAGTAACTCCTGGGTATTTGATACCGGTGCCATTGCTCACATTTGTAACTCACAGCAGGAGCTGCGGAATAAACGGAGACTGGCGAAGGACGAGGTGACGATGCGCGTCGGGAATGGTTCCAAGGTCGATGTGATCGCCGTCGGCACGCTACCTCTACATTTACCTACGGGATTAGTTATAAACCTCAATAATTGTTATTTAGTGCCAAGTTTGAGCATGAACATTGTATCAGGATCTCGTTTAATACGAGATGGCTACTCATTTAAATCCGAGAATAATGGTTGTTCTATTTATATGAGAGATATGTTTTATGGTCATGCTCCGATGGTTAATGGTTTGTTTTTGATGAATCTCGAGCGTATAGCTACACATATTTATAGTGTGAGTACCAAAAGATGTAAGGTTGATAATGATAGTCCCACATACTTGTGGCACTGCCGCCTTGGTCACATAGGTGTCAAACGCATGAAGAAGCTCCATGCAGATGGACTTTTGGAGTCTCTTGATTATGAATCATTTGACACGTGCGAACCATGCCTCATGGGTAAAATGACCAAGAGTCCGTTCTCAGGAACAATGGAGCGAGCGACCAACTTATTGGAAATCATACATACTGATGTGTGCGGTCCAATGAGTGTTGAGGCTCGCGGTGGCCATCGTTATGTTCTCACCCTCACTGATGACTTGAGTAGATATGGGTATGTCTACTTAATGAAACACAAGTCTGAAACCTTTGAAAAGTTCAAGGAATTTCAGAGTGAGGTTGAGAATCAACGTGACAGAAAAATCAAGTTTCTAAGATCAGATCGTGGAGGACAATATTTAAGTCACGAATTTGGCACACACTTAAGAAAATGTGGAATAGTTTCACAACTCACGCCACCTGGAACACCTCAGCGTAATGGTGTGTCCGAACGTCGTAATCGCACTCTATTAGATATGGTGCGATCTATGATGTCTCTTACCGATTTACCGTTATCTTTTTGGGGCTATGCTTTAGAGACTGCCACATTCACTTTAAATAGGGCTCCGTCAAAATCCGTTGAGACGACACCATATGAATTATGGTTTGGGAAGAAACCTAAGCTGTCGTTTCTAAAAGTTTGGGGATGCGATGCTTATGTCAAGAAACTTCAACCTGAGAAGCTCGAACCCAAGTCGGAAAAATGCGTCTTCATAGGATACCCTAAAGAAACTATTGGGTATACCTTCTACCTAAGATCCGAAGGCAAGATCTTTGTTGCCAAGAACGGACTCTTTCTGGAGAAATAGTTTCTCTCGAAAGAAGTAAGTGGGAGGAAAGTAGAACTTGATGAAGTGTTACCTCTTGAACCGGAAAATGGCGCAACTCAAGAAAATGTTCCTGAGGTGCCTGCACCGACTAGAGAGGAAGTTATTGATGATGATCAAGATACTTCTGATCAAGCTCCTACTAAAATTCGAAGGTCCACAAGGACACGTTCCGCACCAGCGTGGTACGGCAACCCTGTCTTGGAAATCATGTTGTTAGACAACGGTGAACCTTCGAACTATGAAGAAGCGATGGCGGGCCCGGATTCCGACAAATGGCTAGAAGCCATGAAATCTAAGATAGGATCCATGTATGAAAACGAAGTATGGACTTTGACTGACTTGCCCGTTGAACGGCGAGCCATAGAAAATAAATGGATCTTTAAGAAGAAGACAGACGCGGATGGTAATGTGACCATCTATAAAGCTAGGCTTGTCGCTAAGGGTTATCGACAAGTTCAAGGGGTTGACTACGATGAGACTTTCTCACCGGTAGCAAAGCTAAAGTCCGTCCGAATCATGTTAGCAATTGCCGCATTCTACGATTATGAGATATGGCAAATGGACGTCAAAACGGCATTCCTTAATGGTTTCCTTAAGGAAGAATTGTATATGATGCAGCCGGAAGGTTTTGTTGATCCTAAGAATGCTAACAAGGTGTGCAAGCTCCAACGCTCGATTTATGGGCTGGTGCAAGCATCTCAGAGTTGGAACATTCGCTTTGATGAAATGATCAAAGCGTTTGGGTTTACGCAGACTTATGGAGAAGCCTGCGTTTACAAGAAAGTGAGTGGGAGCTCTGTAGCATTTCTCATATTATATGTAGATGACATACTTTTGATGGGAAATGATATAGAACTCTTGGACAGCATTAAGGCCTACTTGAATAAGAGTTTTTCAATGAAGGACCTTGGAGAAGCTGCTTATATATTAGGCATCAAGATCTATAGGGATAGATCAAGACGCCTCATAGGTCTTTCACAAAGCACATACCTTGATAAGATTTTGAAGAAGTTCAAAATGGATCAGTCCAAGAAAGGGTTCTTGCCTGTTTTGCAAGGTGTGAGATTGAGCTCAGCTCAATGCCTGACCACGGCAGAAGAGATAGAAGAAATGAGTGTCATCCCCTATGCCTCAGCCATAGGTTCTATTATGTATGCCATGCTGTGTACCAGACCTGATGTAAACCTTGCCGTAAGTTTGGTAGGAAGGTACCAAAGTAATCCCGGCAAGGAACACTGGACAGCGGTCAAGAATATCCTGAAGTACCTGAAAAGGACTAAGGAAATGTTTCTCGAGGTGACGAAGAGCTCGTCGTAAAGGGTTACGTCGACGCTAGCTTCGACACAGATCTGGATGACTCTAAGTCACAATCCGGATACGTGTATATATTGAATGGTGGAGCAGTGAGCTGGTGCAGCTGCAAGCAGAGCGTCGTGGCGGGATCTACATGTGAAGCGGAGTACATGGCAGCCTCGGAGGCAGCACATGAAGCAATATGGGTGAAGGAGTTCATCACCGACCTAGGAGTCATACCCAATGCGTCAGGGCCAATCAAACTCTTCTGTGATAACACTGGAGCTATTGCACTTGCCAAGGAGCCCAGGTTTCACAAGAAGACAAGGCACATCAAGCGTCGCTTCAACTCCATTCGTGAAAATGTTCAAGATGGAGACATAGATATTTGTAAAGTACATACGGACCTGAATATAGCAGATCCGTTGACTAAACCTCTCCCTAGGGCAAAACATGATCAACACCAAATTTCCATGGGCGTTCGATTCATCACAATGTAACTAGATTATTGACTCTAGTGCAAGTGGGAGACTGTTGGAAATATGCCCTAGAGGCAATAATAAAAGTATTATTATTATATTTCTTTGTTCATGATAATTGTCTTTATTCATGCTATAACTGTATTATCCGGAAATCATAATACACGTGTGAATACATAGACCATAATATGCCCCTAGTAAGCCTCTAGTTGACTAGCTCGTTGATCAACAGATAGTCATGGTTTCCTGGCTATGGACATTGGATGTCATTGATAACGGGATCACATCATTAGGAGAATGATGTGATGGACAAGACCCAATCCTAAGCATAGCACAAGATCGTGTAGTTCGTTTGCTAGAGCTTTTCCAATGTCAAGTATCTTTTCCTTTGACCATGAGATCGTGTAACTCCCGGATACCGTAGGAGTGCTTTGGGTGTATCAAACGTCACAACGTAACTGGGTGACTATAAAGGTGCACTACAGGTATCTCCGAAAGTATCTGTTGGGTTGACACGGATCGAGACTGGGATTTGTCACTCCGTATGACAGAGAGGTATCACTTGGCCCACTCGGTAATGCATCATCATAATGAGCTCAAAGTGACCAAGTGTCTGGTCACGGGATCATGCATTACGGTACGAGTAAAATGACTTGCCGGTAACGAGATTGAACGAGGTATTGGGATACCGACGATCGAATCTCGGGCAAGTAACATATCGATTGACAAAGGGAATTGCATACGGGGTTGATTGAATCCTCGACATCGTGGTTCATCCGATGAGATCATCGTGGAGCATGTGGGAGCCAACATGGGTATCCAGATCCCGCTGTTGGTTATTGACCGGAGAGTCGTCTCGGTCATGTCTGCTTGTCTCCCGAACCCGTAGGGTCTACACACTTAAGGTTCGGTGACGCTAGGGTTGTGAAGATATGTATATGCAGTAACCCGAATGTTTTTCGGAGTCCCGGATGAGATCCCGGACGTCACGAGGAGTTCCGGAATGGTCCGGAGGTAAAGAATTATATATAGGAAGTGCTGTTTCGGCCATCGGGACAAGTTTCAGGGTTATCGGTATTGTACCGGGACCACCGGAGGGGTCCCGGGGGCCCACCGGGTGGGGCCACCTGTCCCGGGGGGCCACATGGGCTGTAGGGGGTGCGCCTTGGCCTAGATGGGCCAAGGGCACCAGCCCCAAAAGCCCATGCGCCTAGGGTTCCACTTAAGGGAAGAGTCCCAATGGTGGAAGGCACCTCTAGGTGCCTTGGGGGGGGGGGGGGAGGGAAACCTCCCCTTGGCTGCCGCACCTAGGAGATTGGATCTCCTAGACTGGCGCACCACCCCCCTTGGCCCTCCTATATATAGTTGAGGAGAGGGAGGACTTCATACCTTAGCCCCTGGCACCTCCCTCTCTCCCCGTTACGTCTCTCTCTCGTAGTATAGGCGAAGCCCTGCTACTGTGACGCCCTGCATCCACCACCACGCCGTCGTGCTGCTGGATCTTCATCAACCTCTCCTTTCCCCTTGCTGGATCAAGAAGGAGGAGACATCATCCGCTCCGTACGTGTGTTGAACGCGGAGGTGCCGTCCGTTCGGCGCTTGGTCATCGGTGATTTGGATCACGTCGTGTTCGACTACATCAACCCCGTTCTTTGAATGCTTCCGCTCGCGATCTACAAAGGTATGTAGATGCATCCAATCACTCGCTGCTAGATGAACTCATACATGGATCTTGGTGAAACCGTAGGAAAAATTTTGTTTTCTGCAACGTTCTCCAACAGCACGAACCAGTACTAAAGGTCTAACCTTTAGTACCGGTTGGTGGCACGAACCGTTACTAAAGCCTCAACCCCATTAGTACCGGTTCGTGGCACGAACCGGTACTAAAGGTCTAACCTTTAGTACCAGTTCGTGCCACGAACCGGTACTAATGGGCATCGCACCCTTTAGTCCCGGTTCGTGGCACCAACCAGGACTAAAGGTCCCATTTGAACCAGGAGTAATGCTTGTACGGTGCCCTAGCCGCTCGAACCGGGACTAATGCTCACATTAGTCCCGGTTCGTAATGCAACCGGTACTAATGCTCTTTTCTAGCTGAACCAAAGCCCCTTTTTCTACTAGTGCTACAACCCATCTAACCCCAACCACAGCGGATGGTAACCCACCTCTAGTTGACAAAGCACCATGTCCACCACAGAGTACCCCCACACGAGCAGTTTGTAAAGCAACTGCAGTGCCCAAAGCACGAAGACCACCACAGCGAACCCAAACTCCACGTTTAAAGCAGAAGAGCAACTGTTCTCAGGTCAGATTCTGTAGCTATGGTCCATACTCCTTTGTTGTTGCGTCACTGTATTTACTCATACCAACTACTTTCGAATATGAAGGATCTAATTGAAACTCCAATGGCGCAACAGGTATGTTTTAAACTTATTTCTTTAACTGGATTGCTGTTCTAACTTCTTGCTCTATGTTGATTTTAGTTTCAGTTGTATAAACAGTTATGTTCTCATGTGATGCATATTACAATTGTTGCCAATGTTGTGTAGTTTCTCACACTTATATTCTGTCTATGCTGCTGTGTCTTCAAAATATATGAGTTGAACTGTGTCTCTATCTTGATTTGGCAACATAAACTAGAATGATATGGACTTCAATAACCATAGTACATAGATATATGTTTGTTTCATGATTTTATCCTGTCCACCTTACTACTGAACCGATTTACCAAAATGAGTTTGGTATACTACATGCTAAACCTGTGATGTGTCTACTTGTTTCTCTTTTAGTATGCGGACAGAATATTGGGGAAGAGAACCGCACTATGCAATGGTAGAGAAAGTAATGCAGATAAGGTTCAAGATAGTGAGACAACCCTGTTGGTCTCCAAGAAAGGTGATAAAAACGATCTTGTAGGCAGTGAGAAAACCCCACAGTCCTGCGTTGATGTAGTGTTCGAGTTATTGGCCAGTACCGCTAGCACAAGCTCTTCAACCTCGCTGCCTGAATCACTTCGGCTTCTTCAGTCTCAGCTACAAGCTGAAAGTCATTAGTCAGCTGTGCTACGGCAAGAAGCCGAAGGACCGAGGAAGTCCCTGCAGAATTCAGATGCATACTTTCTTGTGCAACAACAAGAGCTGGAGGATTTAAGCGCCAAACAAGAGAAAGTTAATAAGCTGGCTAAGCTTCTTGCCAGCATTATGGGTACCCAGGATATTGATTCTTGAGATCTTCTAAAGTGGTTTCAGTTCTGAACTTGTTTTGCTACAGCGTTTATTTGCACTGGTCGCCAACTTTGATGACCAGTGTATGTGATATGCTGCTTTGTTCCCTATATTTGCACCGGTAGCGAACTTTGATGCCCAGTGGATGTAATATGTGTAATAGCCATGCTATCCTAGCGTAAGTTGCCTTCTTATTTAGTTCCTTGTTGTCTTGTTTATTTGTTTGTTTGTAGTCAGTGCAGTTCTTTTCCGCGGTTTGCTAGTGGCCGCAATAACCTATTTTTTAAAACTAGGCCATAATAACCATGAGCTACATATTTACTGTAGTTACCATGGGCCTCCTACGCGCCGTAGAAACAACAGGCCTTATAAGGACCGTAGAAACAATGGGCCTTCTACGGGCCGTAGCATCAATGGGCCTTCTACGTGCCGTATGATCGATAAGCCAAACATGGGCCAATAACAGACCGCATTATGGGCCGTAAACGGGCTAGATTTGGAATCGTCCGTTCATGGGCCGACAATAACGGGCCATCGTTAATCGGCCATATTGGACGATAGTATGAAAATGGCCCAACGGATTAACAGACAGCAAACGGGCCAATTGTAACCGTGGGCTGAATTTGGCCCACAAGCAGAAAAGGCCAATAAGGGGCCGTAAGTAACAGAATGCTGGAAATGAGCCCAAGAATAAATGGGCCCTGAGAAGGTCGAAAGATAACACGGGTTGGAAATGGCCCAATGGAATAATGGGCCGTTAATGGTTATAAAGGGGTACACTGTTCATTGCGGGCCAGATTCACCACAGGCCGTTAATTAGCCAACAGTTACAAATGGCCTCTTATGGGCCGAAAGACATCATGGGCCATACATGGGCCGGAAGTTACAACGGGCTGGAATCATATTGGACGGTCTAGATGAAGCTACTGGGCCTAATTCCGATAGGCCGTAATGGGCCGTGAGTTAGTGGGCCGTAAATGGGCTATATAGGTACAGACTTTCTGTGGGCCGGCCCATTACCTTTTGACCAAGTCAAACGGGCCGGCCTTTTCATCGGAATGGGCCTCTCTTGGATCGTGCCACGTGTCGATGTATCATAGGCGCCTCTTGTCCAATGAATGGATGACATCTATCCCGATGGTGAGCCAACATTTGTTTCCTCCTGCCAATGAGAATTTTACATGTGAAAAATCCTCATTGGTCCGGGCTGTTAGCGGGTTATCGGATCCAAAACCAGACCCGATAGCTTAACGGAGACCCGTTACGGTGGATGCCACGTGTCGGTCACCCTTGACGAAAGCACTTCCATGACGCGCGATTTATCGTCATGGAAGTGGACACTTCTGTGATGATAATTTTGGTAATGTCATGAAACATTTCTACGACAACATAGGTATGACTATCTTGATTCTGTCATAAAATTGTCATGGATGTACATGCATGATAGAAAACGTGACCTACTGTGACAAACACGTATCATCACGGAAGTGTCTTTTTTTATAGTGTAATTAGATGAACCCTAGCTAGGTACTTAAGCACCCATTGATGAACCCTAGGAATTTTTCCTAAAAACTACTTAAGAATCTACAACTACTGCCCTAATTAACATCTAGTTTAAAATTATATTTACTTAACTACATTGGGTGCACAACAATTATATAACTACTTAAGCATCTACAAGTACTAGCTAATTTGGTGAATCCTAACTAATTAGGTGAACCCTAGCTAGTTTGATGAACCCTAAAAGTTGATCAATCCTAGGAACCCTAGCTAGGCAGAGGTAGGGGAGGAGGAGGAGGTGTAGGCATGCTCACCTTGGGCGCCGACGGAGTTAGGGAGCAGGAGGAGGCAGAGCGGCCGAGGGAGGGGCACACGACGTCGAGGTCGGGGTCGGGGCTCGGGCGCGCGGTAGAGGGCGTGCACCAGATGGCCACCGAGGGTAGCAGAGGGTGTGAGGAGGGCGACGGGAGAGCGTGCGGCGACCGATGGTGATGTAGGGAGACGACGGCAGCAACATCAGATCGAGGGGGGGTTTTGGGGGAGTGGTCGGGGGAGGGGGGGGAGCTGCGCGAAGGGTAAAGTCAAAAATAGGTGCAATGTTGGCCGGGAAAAGCACTATAGATAACTTAGCTATAGCACTGACTTCAAAACGCGGTATTGCTATAGGCAGTACTTATTTTTTTCCCATTTTCTTTTCCTTTTTTCCTTTTCCTTTCACTTTTCTTTTCTTTTTTCCTTTCTCCTTCATTTAAGGAAATTATCTATAGCGGGTTACAAGGAACGCGCTACTACTATATTAGCTATAGCGCTTGTTCTGAAAGCACGCTACTGCTACGCCTTTCTCCTTTATTTTTATTTTTCTTTTATTTTCCTTCACATTTATTTTCCTTTCCCATTTATCTATTTTTTCATTTTCATTTACTTTTCTATATTTTTTCATTTTATTTTCTTTTCATTAGCAGTAGGGCTTTTCCCAGAAAACATGCTGCTACAACCAACTTAGTAGCAGCGCGCTTTATATAAGCTCGCTACTACTATTCCTAGCTTGTCGAGAACAGTGTGCGAATTGTAGTAGTAGCGCTTCTTCCTGCAGACGCGCTACTGCTATAACCTTAGCTGTAGCGCGTTTTGTGACCAGGCGCTACTGGTAAATAGGAGTAGCGCTTCTTTTTGACTGGCGCAAGTGATAACCTTCTGTGTATAAGGTTTCCCTAGTAGTGGATATTTCGCTCAACCACAATTAATTTTGACGGGTCCATTTGACACGTGTATTAATTCAATTAAATTGGTACTTTGCCAAAACAATGTTACTCATTAACTTATATTTAAATCAAATCACTACTTACCAAAACAACAACTATTCTCTACGCTCCCATCAATGCCCTCATCCCACCAATCCCACAGATGTGCTTTAGCATGTCTAGGGCACATCTAGATGTGCTTTATTTATTGCACATCTAAATGAGTGAATCAAATATAAAGAAAAAAATACCCACACGAATCTCAACGTAAGATCAATAACATAGGACTTAGATGTGCAATACTTATGGCACATCTAGATGTATTTTAGCAAAACTGTTTTTCTAACTACTGTCATCCGTCCGGGTTCTTTTACCTCGCACACTCAGATATCCATGTCACGCATCGATTGGCGAGCGATTTCTTTCCTTCTCCCTTCTCGTATGCAATGCACAACCCTGTGATCTCCTTGATTACGTGCCGTGCATGCACCTGATTCTTTTGCATCAGAAACTCCCTAATGTTCTGTGCCTCGATGGAAACAGGCTGGGACAGGACTCAGGAGAAGGACACGACCTTGCGATATCAATCGAGGGTGGAAAATGCCGTCCAGCGGGCTTGCGACCACCCTATTGAAGAACACCCTCACGCATGGCGCCGACCGGGAACTGCCTCTTCCGTGCCACTCGGCCGCTACGCTCGGATGCAGAACCAGGCCTTGCCCTCTGACATGGCTCATCCTGATCCACGCTGGTGCAGGAGCAGAGAAGAGATGTAGTACGACATGTTCTCCGCCCCTCGCCAGATCCGTGCGTCCCATCCGACGACGGGGCGGCTGACCTCCTCCTCTCTGAACCGGTGAGCCGGCTGGATGCGTCGTGCATCTGCAGGTCCAGGATGTGGATGGTGGTGCTCCAGGGCCGCATCATGAATTTGACGTCGTGCATCTTCATAAACCCGCGGGCGGCGTCTATTGACGATGACCGGGCCTGTCCTTGCCAAGCCTGAGGTGCATAAGGGGCGCGTCCAGCCGACGGGCAATGTCGACCATGGCGTGGTACGACGTCGGGTTGCACATTAGGTGGTGGAGGATCACCGGTAGCACCACGTTCTGTTGCTCCTTCGGTACGTCCACACGGACCACGTTCTTCACCGGGTTGTCAATCATGGGCGTCAACCCGCGAATTCTCAATTTTTGCAGCCATGTGGTTAACACTCATTCTTGTTTTCATCATACCATGGAACGTATGTTTTTGATTCGAATGGGTAGTGGATTCGCCCGCGGGGGAATATATCAGTATTGTGTCTATTTTGCGAAGTTTGTTTCACAGAACTGAAACTGACTTTTTAGTCCTTCTGTATTTATAGATAAATTTGTCAAATACTGATATTTAAAATACTCGTCTTCAACATGTTGCAGCGATAACGACAGTGAGAAAATGCAAGACACTGGTGCGCTGATTTGGTTCTCGCTCTCATAGTGAATGGAAATGTTAGAACAAGGATGTGCTGATCTGTTCGACTATCATGATCGGACATCTATAAATCTAATAAAAGGAATACGTGTTCTTAATCGGAAACACTAACGCCCACACGTGTGGCTACATTGCAACTCGTTAACATGTCTGGATCACCGTCCAGTTAAGTTTGCACGAATCTTGACACACCGAGACAGTTTTCGCGTGCCACGTAGGACAAGACCGGTGTGTGGGCGTTGGAGAGGTCGCCCACATGCCTCACAGCACGCGGTTGCCAGCTGCGCTGTGTGGGCGAACTAGTTTCTGCCCACACAACCACCATCTAGTCCACGCGCGTGTGGGCCAACTGTTTTTCGCCCACACGACAGTCGTACGTTGTTGGATGGCAACTACAGTTGTGCGTACATGGCAACTACACAAACACACATGGCAACTATGATTCGTTTGCTAGACGGCAACTGCAGTTGCGTGTAAGTGGCAATCAGATAAACATGCATGGCAACTGTGATTAACCACACAAAGCAACTAGGTAAACGCACATGACAACTATTGTTTGACCATATGTGGCAAGTAGTTAATCACACACGACAACTATGGCCTGATTACACGTGGCAACTATCATAAATTAGACATGACAACTATAGTTAACCAAAACAAGGAGAATTGCCATGCTTTTACAACCACATTTGTCATCCCGGATAACTACATCTGACATCCCGTATGGCAATTAAATCGTCATCTCGCAGGTGCCTAATGTAGCTGGATCAGGACGTGTGGGCATTTTTGCTTCGTGCCACATGCGCGGGGATGGGATGAGTAGTACTTGTTGGGCGTGTGGCACGAAGTAGTTACGCCCACACGTGTGTGCAATTCTACTGTTCGCTCACACACAGACAGTATGGGTAGCCCCCTTCTCATGCCACACACTGTGTGTGGGCGAATGCCTATTATGCCACATGTGTGGTGGATATCAGCGTCCTTCTTAATCCGCCATGCTATTTTATAGAAAAACACCTAATATTTCTAACATTAAACTCACAATACATATCAAAGTTTTTTAAAAATACTCATATCTTCTAAACCGTAATTCAAAATTTAACATGTTATATATGGAATTTGATTAGAAAAATATATGGAATCTGAATATGATATTGTTTTACCTGTTAACCATTTAAAAAATACTATCTAGGGTGCAATCTTAATCAATAGTGCATTATCCGTCTTTCTTTCATATCGGTAATGATCAAGATTGTGTATGAACATCTCAGCAAAATCAGGATCGGAGATGAAATTGAAGATCACTTGCTCGTTTCTTTGTACGTATTAAATCTGCATGAAAGCCGTGTTTAAATACAAGACATGTGAAATCTTGAACTTGCGCTTTTGTAGGCAAAAACCATCTTTGTTTGGGATGTAACTACAAATACTCCGATTATAGAACTTTTTTGTAAATTAAGAGCGTGTGGTATTCTTTTCTCCCGTTGCAACGCACGGGCCCTTTTGCTAGTTCAGGCTAAAAAAAGTTCTATTGTCTGCTCTAAGAAGAACAAGACCAAGGCTATGCAAGTAACATCACACCATTCAGGCAAGTGAAACACACTTGTTAAATTCTTCGATGTTATATTGCACGCCCATTGCATACAATACTTTGCCAAACTATAATGACCTGCAGGATGAATTATTCTTATGATGGCTATTTCAATGCTCCTGGGTTGGGCATGCGGTTGTGCGGCCTAACGACCCGAAGTTCAATTCCTAGAATTGATAGGTGATGCACAGGATCAAGCTTGATGTGTGATTAGAATCAATCATTAAGAAATATCTTGATATTCATTTAAAAAAATTCTAAGGACCATGTTTATCTTGGTACTCATATTAAAATGGTTGTATGCATCCCTAGTTGGTGCAGAGGCCGGAAGTGAAAATCTCTCCCATTTTTTATGGCCGTATGCATCGATTGATGTAGAGTCAGGGGGTCTTAACCTCCTTTTCTAAAATAAAAAAAATAAAAAATCAACGCTCCTAGAGTAGACCCTTGTGCTCTTTTGTGTGTTAAACAAGATTATGATGGTGTAGAATTCTCTAAAAAGTCGATAGGAGCCATCAACATGATCATATCGTCTAGTATATATGATGCTACAAAATTTGATAGCTACAAATGTAATGCTAGACATTTCTTGGTCAGTAGTAGCTTCGTTTCATATCATAAGGTTGTAGGCATGATGAAGAAACTTCGAGATTGCAAGATAGTGAAGGCATAATTATATTTTCCGCAGACGCAAGGTGAAATTTTCCATTTCCTTCCATGCATACTTTGGTATTTTTTCCTCTTCTCTTTCATCTTCCATTAAGTCAAATATGTTTTATTCTCTGGGTCAATATTAGTTCTGTTTTGGTGCCAACTTATTGGTCCTTTGATTGGCATGGTTCCCCTTTGATTGTTATGAAAGATGTAAAGAAGAGTTGCTTCACGTGCTTAGTTATGAAACTTATTTGTTAAAAAATCACCCCGGGCACAACTGCACAACTGCTCTGATACCAATGTTGAAAATAACATAACATGAGTATGTTTGTCTACCCTCTAATTCCTCCGCCAAATCCGTGGTGCAGCTTACAATGCGTATATGAGGCTAGAGGGTAGGGACATATTTATACTCATATTCCTGAAAATCCAAATCCATATCCGGATAGAATTCAGTTAGACTTCTAATCGAATTAACCAACCACGATCATAGCCGATTATTTTCTGAGTCAAATTCCTTCTTATCCCTAAGCACATATATGTGAGATATATGCCACGTTTAAATAGTATATGATTCCTATTTAAACGTGTAGACTTATCAATCTACAGAGCTGAACCTGTAAATAGCCTAGCCAATTCCAAACATATACTGTGCCCAGGCAAATAATTCCAGTGTACATATACACACTGTATTCCAGCATAGTTTGTACCCAGCTCCTTGAGTAAATTTCCTCAAGTTCAATTGCAAATATTTGTACCAATCATTCATACACCAATTCCGTATGATTTCATTCATCAACCAAATAAATGTAGTATATAATGTTTTGGAAGACACCAAAAATTCCTACATCTCCCACTTGTCTGAAAAACATTCAATCAAAAATCCTAAGGCCCATGTTCCTGACATGTTTGCAAAACAATTCCTGACTAAGAGGTTTAGTCAGTGGATCTGCCAACATATCAGTACCAGGTAAAAATGCAAGCCGGACAGTTTTCAGCCTATTTATTACATCTCTAATATAATGGTACTTTCCCTCAATATGTCTAGCCCTGCTATGAAACTTGGGATCCTTGGAAAGTTTAATCGCAGCTTGATTATCACAATAAACAGTGACCGGATCAGACACATTTTCAACTATCTCTAGAGAAACCAGAAAGTTCCTCAACCAAACGCCATCTTTTACAGCTTCATTCGCAGCAATGTACTCTGCTTCCATAGAAGACTGCGCCACAGAAGTTTGTTTCTTGCTCTTCCAAGAGATAGCACCTCCAGCCAAAGTAAATAGACAACCTGACATCGACTTCCTTTCATCAAGGTCTCCCTGCCAGTTAGCATCAGCATATCCCTGCAGCTGAAGATTATCACCATTAAAGCAAAGAGAAAAGTCCATCGTTCCTTTTATATATCGCATAGCATATTTTATTTGCTTCCAATGAGCTTCCCCAGGATTTTTCTGAAATCTGCTCAACATTCCAACAGTGTGACACAAATCTGGTCTAGTAAAAAGCATTGCATACATAAGAGACCCCAGAGCAGAAGCATAAGGTATATTTTTCATTTCCCTTATTTCCTTAGGAGTTTTAGGACATTGTTCCTCACTAAGTTTAGTTCCTTTTATCATTGGTACATTTGCAGGTTTGCAATCTTCCATAGAAAATCGTTTCAAAACAGTTTTGAGATAAGCTTTTTGAGACAGCCCCAAGACTTTCCTTTTCCGATCCCTATGTATTTCCACCCCCAAAACATAAGAGGCTCCCCCCAAATCTTTCATATCAAAAGTGGATGATAACCAAGATTTCACTTCCATTAAGGTTCCCTCATGGTTTGAAGCAATTAAAATGTCATCGACATACAAAGATAATAACGCATAGTTTCCTCCCACTATTTTGAAATAAATATAGTGGTCTCCTTCCATCATATAGAAACCATATGATGTGATTGCAGCATCAAATAAGGTATTCCATTGCCTAGAAGCCTGCCTCAAACCATAGATTGATCTTTTTAACTTACATACTTTATTACGATTTCCTTTTTCCACAAAACCATCTGGTTGTGTCATATAAATTTCCTCTTTTAAATAACCATTTAGAAAAGCTGACTTGACATCCATTTGATGGAGATCAAGATCAAAATAAGCAGTTAAGGCACATAAAATGCGAATAGAAGTGAACTTTGCAACAGGAGAACATGTTTCCACAAAGTCTACTCCTTCCTTTTGTGTATATCCCTTAGCAACTAATCGAGCTTTATATTTTTCCACATCTCCTGAAGCATTGAGTTTCCTTTTGAATATCCATTTAGATCCTATGGCCTGGCGGTTTTGGGGTAAATCAACAAGTTCCCAAACACCATTTCTTTCCATGGAGTTTAGTTCTTCCTGCATAGCTTCCAACCATAGTCCAGATTCCTCACAATCAATTGCTTGTTTCTAAGTTTTAGGTTCTTCCTCTAAAGACACTTTAGAGTGAATTTCCCCTAGAAACACAAAATAATCATCTAGATAAGATGGTGTTTGTGTGTTCCTCCCACTTCTTCTAGGCATACTAGTTGAGGGAGTTTCTTCCATATTTATGTCAGGGATTTGGCTTGAAAGATTACCGGTAGAGTCATTTACTGCTTCCTCGGATTCTCCTTCTATCAATTCCACTCTAGCTCTCTTAGCACGACGAGGAGTGTCCTGATCTAAAAACATAGCATCTCTGCTTTCCAATAACTTCTTATTATTGGGATCATAAAACCTATAACCATTGGAACCAGTAGAATAACCAACAAAAATTCCTAGAATGGTCTTAGGTTGCAGTTTGGTTCGGTTCTGGCTCGGGATTTTAATTTGAGCATTGCAACCCCAAACAGCCAAGTGCCTCAATGTTGGTTTCCTCCCTTTCCAAAGCTCATAGGGAGTGACCTTTACTGATTTTGAGGGTGAATGATTTAATAAATAAACTGCAGTATGCAGTGCTTCCCCCCAAAAACTTAAAGGTAAACCCGAGTAAGCCATCATGGATCGAACCATATCCATCAATGTCCTATTTCTTCTTTCCGCTACACCATTTTGTTGGGGTGTGTAGGGTAATGTGTAGTGGTGTACTATCCCATGTTCTTTACAGAATTCATCCAAAATTCCGGATGTGTACTCTCCTCCTCTATCGGTCCTAAGGACTTTAATTTTCCCATTTAATTGGTTTTCCACTTCAGCCTTGAAAGTTTTGAACATGTCAAAACCCTCAGACTTGTGTTTAAGGAGGTAGACATAACCGTATCGGGAGAAGTCATCAATGAATGTGACAAAATACACCTTCTGTCCTATCGTGGGTGTTGTCATTTCCCCACAAATATCTGAATGAATTATGGCTAAGGGCTCACTAGATCTTTCGGCTTTAGGAAAGGGAGCTCTAGTCATTTTTCCCATGATGCAGGCTTCACATATTCCATAATCTTCCCATTTAAAATTCAGAATTCCAGAACTAATCAATCTTTTAGTCCTGTTCTTTGATATATGTCCTAGACTTAAATGCCATAGGTAGGATTCGGAACAATTGTCATTTCTGGCTATATTCCTCACAATGGAGTGGTTTTCAGCAACTAAACTGTTCAAAGCATCAATATCGGAAATATCTTCAATATAATAGAGGCCTTCTACACGGCTCCCTGATTGTATTAATTTTCCTTTTAGCAATATTCTAACCTTCCCATTGCCAAAGTTAACATCAAAGCCTGCAGATTCTAGTCTAGATACCGATATGAGATTTTTCCTCATATCTGGAGCAAATACAGTATTCTTAAGGAGTAATATCCCTCCACTTGGGAGTTTTAGATTATAGTCCCCAATTCCTAGTATATCTGCCTTTGATGTTGTTCCTAGATAAATAAATCTAGTTCCCTTTTGTATTGGTTTAAATGAACAGAAAGAATTCCTATCTCTTGCAATGTGTGAGGTGGAGCCAGAATCAACGACCCAACTATTTGACAAGGAAGTTGTAAATAGAGATTCTGAACATACAAAAACATGTGACATACCATCAGGTGAAGAATTTCCCCTTCTATTATCCTGATGCTTGGACTAGTTGTTGTTATACTTCTTATCATCTGGCTTCCTCTTCTTAGTGCACTCAGATCTGAAGTGTCCTTGTTCACCACAATTATGGCAATTAAATTTCCTCTTGTCAACCTTCTGATTTGAGTTTCTTCCATTGTAATCACTCCTATCACGCTTCTGATTTATTTTATCCCTCAAATCTGTCCCATATTTCCTCTTTTGCCAATTCCCCTTGCCTGAAGACTTGTCCTCACCATGGTGTAGTTCATCATGTTGACACCTTCTTTCTTTCCCTTGTGTGGACTTCCTGTCTTCTTCCATGAGTAGATGATGCCTAAGCGTCCTCATGTTCAGCACCCGCTCAGTATGACAAAAGGATAATTTATTCAGATGTGCACTAACAGCTGTGGTTTCTGTCATCTTCGCAGTCAAAAATTGATTCACCAAGCTAAGAACTTTGATAAGTGAAACTTCCCCAAAGTCCTTTTCCAATCTCCTCATTTTTTTGCGAGCTGATTCCTCTGGTTCATATTCTCCGGCTAGAGAATCAGACATAGATCCAAGCATAAACACTCTAGCCTTTTTATTGTCCTTAGTCCATTGAGTAATTTCCTCATGGTAGTTTTCCTTCTCCTCATCCTCAGCTTCAGCGGATGGTTGGGTCGGCTTAGACTGAGTTATGATATAATCAATATTTTCAGCTGTGAGGAGAAACATAATCTTCCTCTTCCAGACAGTAAAATTTGAACCATCCAATTTACAGGACCTAAGTAATTCAGCAAACACACTGTTGGAAGCCATTGGGAAGGGTGATTACCGTAGCAAAATTCCAGAAATCAATCTGTAGCAGCAGCAGGAACAAATAAGTCCGTAACCTGCAGGTTCCGAGTACCCAACAGCAGCTCGTGTGGCTTGGTGACTTCTCTGTGCAGAGGATGTGGAGCAGCCGCGATTCAGCAGGTCAGAGGTCCCGGCTGTGTGACGGCGAGCCGGCGGTTATGGCAGAGACGGCGGCCGCGGGCGGGGACGTCGGACCGGCGGCCGCGACGGGGACGGCGGCCGCGAGAAGTCGCAGGAGGCGGCGAGGTTGGGCGTTGCGAGGTTTGGGCGAGCGGTGTTTGACGAGATCGATCGCTTCCTTGGCGGATATGGCAAGAGTACGCAGCGGAAGTTTGTTTCCAGGAAAAATACAAGAGTTTGACGTCCTTATTCCTATCTCAAATAAAGAGATATTGTACGACCGTCAAAACTCGTTGCAATCTGCTCCGATGCCAATGTTGAAAATAACATAGCATGAGTATGTTTGTCTACCCTCTAATTCCTCCGCCAAATCCGTGGTGCAGCTCACAATGCGTATATGAGGCTAGAGGGTAGGGACATACTTATACTCATATTCCTGAAAATTCAAATCCATATCCGGATAGAATTCAGTTAGACTCCTATTCGAATTAACCAACCACGATCATAACCGATTATTTTCCGAGTCAAATTCCTTCTTATCCTTAAGCACATATATGTGAGATATATGCCACGTTTAAATAGTATATGATTCCTATTTAAATGTGTAGACTTATCAATCTACAAAGCTGAACCTGCAAATAGCCTAACCAATTCCAAACATATACTGTGCCCAGGCAAATAATTCCAGTGTACATATACACACTGTATTCCAGCATAGTTTGTACCCAGCTCCTTGAGTAAATTTCCTCAAGTTCAATTGCAAATATTTGTACCAATCATTCATACACCAATTCCGTATGATTTCATTCATCAACCAAATAAATGTAGTATATAATGTTTTGGAAGACACCAAAAATTCCTACAGCAATTTTCTCAATATTTTTTGACCCCTGTCACATCATGATTGATCCCATGTATTTTTGTATAAATTGATGGCTTTATGTAATTCTAAAATCTCCATTGCATAACCATGTACAACAAGCTAGCAAACCCACCACATATGAATATCAGTTCTGAAACATTGTTCCTATCTTGGTACAAAAATCGACATGCAACTTTTATAAATTAATTTTTATCTTGATATAAAAATATATGGGTCCCTTACTTCAAATATTTATGGGATTTCCTAACATTCTACAATAGAAATTGAGCACTTTGCGCCATCATGATTATGCAAGGATTTGTACTATATACTATATGTGAGAAGATTGGTGGATGTGCCAACTTGTTGGAATTTTAGTAGGGATAAATTAGCACCCTGAAATAACTTCGCTAGCATCACATAGTGGTACATCCTTCACATGCAATGGGTCGGAGTGGATTAACGAAATTAGTACGAATGAGTTGAAGAACTATTGTAGCATGTCAATGTCATACTCAAATTTGTTGTAAGCATCTATGCAGATAGAGAGAGAGAGAGAGAGTGAGAGAGAGAGAGAGGGGGGAGAGGGAGAGGGAGAGGGAGAGGGAGGGAGGGAAAGGGGGAGAGGGAGCGATAGAGAGTGAGAACTGGTTTTGGTTGGCAGAAGAAGAGAAGTGATTTAGAGTAAAGAGATAATGTGTCTTATATGTTAAACATAATTAGTGTTCACCCACTAGAATTATTGTGCCCCCATTGCAACTTGACACATTATATAAAAAAACTAGAAAACCTGTTTTTCCTAAAGAAATAGCATAGTGCAAAGGACATATGCATCAATATAATTGCCTGCCCTACGCTTTGTTCCCGGCTACCTCTGCTTGAAGGAGTGAATGGTTCTCCGCATCTAGGCCTTCAAGAAATTCGCTACGAAGGTGTGCATTCCTTGGCACCAGTAATTTTCCTCGGATGCTTTGGGGGGGAGAGGATGAGGCAGGTGACGCCATAGAGAAGAGGGGAGACCAAGGTGAGAGGAAGATGCGGGCTGAATTTCATGTGTTGAGTGGATACGACAGTGAGAAGCCGTGGCGGGAAGAGATGGCGGCGGAGACGCCGTTGCGGGGAGAGCAAGCCGGGGGAATGATATGTGAGTGTGAGTGTTGTGCCGTTCGGTGTGCGCGCGCGCGTTCGTGCGTGAGAGAGAGAGAGAGAGAGAATTGGTGTTTTCTTTAGGAAAAAATAGTTGTTTTCTATGACAAAAATGTCACACTTTTTTATATAGTGAAAAAAACCACATACCCTACCAAGTTATTTCTATAGAATCATTACCAACAAGTGATTTACCGGTGCAGTTTATTAAAATTGGGATGCAACCGACTCTACTAAAAAGCACGATGCCACCCACTCCGAATAAAATCGGACATATGCTGGCATCTAGCGGTTGACCAATGAATATATATTTATATAATCATACATTTATAAGTTTGTTTTTTGTAGATCAGAGATAAAAACTGATGCCTTCAGATGATGTGTTGAAATTGATTGAAAAATAATCAACTATTATCTCTCTCTCTCTGTGTGTGTGTTGCACATGATAATACAAAAGGTGTATTTTTTCTATAATTTTATTTTTGTAGAGTAGAGAAAGATGGAGACGGATTATGTTGACGTTAAAAAGTAATCCAACGTTAAAAATAATCCATCGATAAAGGACCCGAGACGATATTAATGGGGCCAAAAAATCACCAAGATTTATAAAAAAATACACATATCATCAAATATTAACAGAAAAAAAACTAAAAGGCCCGTGGCAACGCACGAGCATTTTACTAGTAAACAGGAAAATTGCAGATCATCTAATATATCCGAAATATGTTATGTTGACTAGTACTGTTTCTAAAACATACAGACGTAATCATTAAATGTGTTTTTTCTATATATAATTTACCATATTGTAAACTATGTCAAAGGAACCGGCCAACTCTGATTCATGAGAACTGATGTTTACTCCATAGGACGAGTAGGCGTTGTGCTAGTTTTAGGACGGCGATATCCACCACACGTGTGGCATAATAGGCATTCGCCCACACATCGTGTGTGGCATGAGCAGGGGGCAGCCCATACGGGCTGTGTGTGGGCGAACAGTAGAATTACCCACACGTGTGGACGCAACTACTTTGTGCCACACGCCCAACAAATACTACTCATCCCTATCCCGTGTGTGTGGCACGAAGCAAATATGCCCACACATCCTGGCGCAACTACAATAGGTACCCGCGGGATGACAATTTAGTTGCCATCCGGGATGGCAGATGTAGTTATCCGGGATGGCAAATATGGTTGTAAAATCATGACAACTCTCTCTGTTTTGGTTAACTCTACTTACCATGTCTAATTTATGATAGTTGCTGCGTGTAATCAAACCATAATTGTCGTGTGTGATTAACTACTTGCCACATATGGTCAAACAATAGTTGCCATGTGTGTTTACCTAGTTGCCACGAGTGGTTAATCACAGTTGCCATGTATGTTTACCTGATTGCCACGTACGCGCACGTACGCACAACTGCAGTTGCCGTCGAGCAAATGAATCATAGTTGCCATGTGTGTTTACCTAGTTGCCATGTACCGCAACTGCAGTTGCCATCCAACAACGCATGACTGTCGTGTGGGCGAAAAACAGTTCGCCCACACGCGCGTGGACTAGGTGGTGGCTGTGTGGGTAGAAACTAGTTCGCCCACACAGCGCAGGTGGTAACCGTGTGTTGTGGGGCGTGTGGGCGACCTCTCCAACGCCCACACACCGGGTTTGTCCTACGTGGCACGCGAAAACTGCCTCGGTGTGTCAAGATTCGTGTAAACTTAACTGGACGGTGATCCAGACGTGTGGGCGAGTTGCAATGTTGCGACACGTGTGGGCGTTAGTGTTTTCGTAGTTTTAAGTACAAGGGTGGAAAAATAGTAAATTAAACGATATGTTATGATCAGGGGCGGAGCCAGAAAATTTGTCCATTGGGTTCACTCGATAACTACATTCCGCATAGCTTTATTTTAGTTTACCAAGGTATGTACAAACTCTTAAAAAAGTTCCTTATTTTTTTACTGTTCTGACTCGTCATCAACTCAGAAATTTAAGCCTTAATGCAACAAGTATCTTACCGAATCAATGAAAGCATTAAGCCGGATTCGATTTTGCTTTTTTGTAAGATCAGTTTGTTTATCAGAACAACCTGAATTGACTGAACTTGATTCATCAAAGCATCACATCTTTTTTACTATTGCATTATGAAAGCTAATAACATTAGCCTTAGCATCATGGGCATCATGGGTATATAGTCCGTTTTTCTTGTTCCAACCATTCCAGTCATTAATTGCAAATGCGCTAGCCCAGCTTGTCCCTTATTGTAATATTTGAAAAGGTAGCAGCATAAACACAAGGCCTTATGCACTTTATCACTATACTCAAGCCAAGGACCATATTCGTCAACAATCTAGATTAAATCTCTGTTGAGTATCTCCAATCTTCCTCTGTGGGTAATCAAAATTAGACGGTGGCCTATAAGGCCCCTCGTTAAATATTTGCGCCTAATCTCATCTTGCTTTTGTGGATTTCTTGTGTACTCTGAAATTTTCTTCCGATCATCCGGATCATAAGGCAACTCATCTAAGTTAATTTTTGTATGAATGGTAAGCTTTGCGAAATTAGCTGCAATGACATTTGATGCACTTTGCCTACGTCTTATCTAGTGACCGAGTTCCCTTCGAAAAATGCGGCTCCGTAGACTATATCAATCAAAGTTCATGGAGTATTTTTATTTAGAAAAAGACGTGGGCAAAACAATAGCTATTGTACTGAGCTATTAGTCTAGATAGAAAATATACAAGAGAGAGAAGATGCGGCAATTTAATTTAATTACGTCAAGTTTTGCGATTCAATCGTTGCAGATGTCAATCTGCATCCACGTGTGTGCGACGACGGCCGAGTCGCCGAGCAACATGAACAGGATGGGAATTGGAGACACGAACAGAGGAATGATTAAAAAAAGCAGAAGATCAATTTTTTTAGGGGTAAGCAGACGATAGATGAGGCGTGCCCCGTGCGGCTGCATGTTTGCTCTTTCCTTTTGGGCCCTTTCTTCCACGTGAGGTGTATTTTGTTTGTTGGGGTCAGCCAGGATATTTTACTGGGTTCACATCACGTAAATACGTACATATACACACGAATTAGGCAAAATCCATTGGGTTCAGTTGAACCCAATAGCTCTACGCTGGCTCCGCCACTGGTTATGATAAAAATAAAACCTAAATAAAAAAGTTATCACGACAACATCTTCTCGAATATAGTTTCTTACTCATCCATTCATCGGTTCCTATGAGGTGCAAAATTTTATTTTTCAGCTTTGAGTTGAGACACATCTTTCTGGACGGTTGCAAATCCAGATAATTGCTAAACGAATTCAAATGAAACATCTATTTTACAGAAATTCCATGCAACAAACCATTTAGTTAAAGCTTTCCACAGGGTAATATAAAACCACCAATTGCATATCGTTCAATGAGAATAATTGCAAGACATACGTAAGTTAGAATTAACCAAACGGTAACTCAGCAACGAAGGACACATATGATGAAGAAGTAACACATTAATGTTTTGTAAACTCTGCATAACCGGTGATAAGTATTGACAAAACAAAACTTAGCTAGAATATATATCTAAGATAAATATGTAAAAGACAGATAGATGCCACTGACAAAGCAGAATCTTGCAAACATAGTTGGATCATGGATCATATAACTGAACCGCTTGGTAGATATATCAGACATATTACTAGACTTGGATTTAAGAGTAGTCGGTGTGAGAGTCCTCTTCAAACTCCCCATCGTCCGAGTGGTACTCTGAGCAGTCTGAGTCGGCTTCCTGCCCAGCCTCCTCCAAGAAAGCAGCTATCTCCTCTTGCCCTTGCTCAAATACTGGTGGCCACCGATAGGTATCAAACTCCCGCAAGAACTGCAGCGGTATCCCAAAAAGATATTTGAAATATGTTAGTATTACATACGAGTAGTTAAATAGTCAACTGTGAATCTTAATGCAAGAAATTTGATCAAGCAGGTACCGTTGGTTGTGGATCCATATCGCGCAATCTCCTTAGAAAAGCGATGATTTCTTGGTCGACCTCCTCTTCTGTCTTCTCGCGACCACGAATCCTCCTAATGTTGGTGTGCCCTTCCGTCTCATCCTGGCCTTCCAAAGAATCCAAAGAGGGATCGCCTTCCAAGAACGGCTGACGGATCCGGGGAGGGAGAGCACCGTATGGAACGGTGCAGGCTTTGAGGAGCTTGGCGCCAAAGCTGTTGGGGTCATTAGAGTCGGTGACTGTGGTCCCGCTAGAATCCTTCCTTGCCTCTGCCCACAATTCCTTGGCCCGCGCCTGGGACTCCGCCCTTCTGATATAGTAGTCCTCATCCACCTCCACGTAGCCCCTGGTCCGATACTCCTCCCTCCAGTCCTCCTCTTCACCTTCATCATCATCATCAACATCTTCTACACAAGACTCTTCCTTCCCTCCTTCATCATCGTTAACATGACCATCATCATGCTCATCATCATTTTCTTGCCCAGAAGGCTCCTCCTCGGTGATATGGTTCTGGGCCCGTCGGTGGTCGATACTGCACTTTAGGAGCAGGGTCTGCATGACGTCGTCATAGTCCAGCCGGATCTTGCCGCGCACACGGAGGTGCAGATCGATGACGTCGTCGGAGGAGAGCTTGGCGGCCCATGCGCGGGAGAGGCAGCGGCACCGGTGGAAGTCCCTTGGCGGCAGCCGCACGAAGATTGCCTCCAGCGCAAGGTCGGGAAGGAGCGACGCCTCATCACCCATGGTCCACTGGATCGACGACGACGATACTTTGATAGACAATTCTTTTCTGCTCAAAGATAGATCGATTTTGCGCGCACGTGTTGAGACAGATGAGATTGACCCCTCTCACCTCTCGCTATATATGTAGTAGAAGAAAAGTACGCACGTATATATCGGAAGTAGGATGGAACTGGAGATTGATTATTGCCGTACGTGACCAACGAGGTCACGGTCGGACAAGGAAACCAACGGACGTACACGGCTGAAACGCTTTCCCCTACAAGGGTTAGAACCGACTTCATAACCCCGGCAAACGCCCACTGCTACCACATATATTTCCCGTTCAATATATCGTAGAGCTACAATTGTGTTTGATTTCGGTGGCAGTACAATGTCTTGAGTGTCCTATCCTAGAACTAGTACTAGTTTTCTTATTAGGGCACACGTACTTATTAGGGAAACGATTCTATAGGGCGAACCAGCCGAGCGGCCGGTCGCTCATGCGTTCCATCGCAGGAGATCGTCCGTGTCGACGTGAACGGCTGATCACTTGGCGCTGGGGCCCACGCACCACGTCTCCCGTCCCCTGCCTTATCTTTTTCATATTCTAGAATAATCTGGGTAGGGGGCAGCTTATTCTAGAAGTCCAAAGAAGCCACCAATCCATAGGATTCGTAGCGTATGACACAAGGAGAGCCCAACCCATGGATAGGGGAGTGTGCCTCTTTCTTTTTATTTATCAACTTTTGTAAGGGAAACATGATGATACATTTTATTTCAAAACTGTTCTTCCACACGCATCGACCGATCGTGCATTGTATAGTTCGTCGAACAAATTCAGATCCGATAGATGCGATGGGTGAGAAAGAAGAGCTAGCTAAAGTTCAAGCCTTCAAGGAGAGGCTGCTCCGGGTGCCAGAGCCAAGGGGGCACTCCTTCTTGCAAATCTTCATCGTTGCATAGCAATATGCATCACCTGCCAAGCAGCAGTAGCACTGCGGTATGTCGAGTTTGCAGAATGACCAGTTTTTCTTGTAGGCGCACAGCCCATTGGGCAAATGAATCCTGTTGTCGCCCCCGCCGTCGATGATCTGGCCTGAATGAAAACAGATGGTAACATAAAATTGGAACAAGGGTGATCGATCCATGATTAACAAAGAAACAACAAAATCATGCATTGAAAATGTGGATCTTACATTGTGCATTGGTGGCAAGGAGGAGGCAGACGGTGAGAAGGAGCGCAACCACATGGCTGCGGGTCATGTGGTTGTTCATCGTGTGTTGTGAATGCTGATGTTAGTGAAGTGATCAGATCGATGGATTGAAGCACTGGCTTATAGGCATATGTATGTATGTACCAATATAAAAAGACCCAGATAGGTAGATCCAACAAATCTCAGTCGTCAAACCATGTCAATCCAACGACCTATATTGCTCCATTGGCAAGCGCTCAACATATTTAGCATGTAATTAATATCATACCAAATATTAACATCCACATTAACTATGTAATTAATATCCTACCTAATATCTAGGTGCAATTGAATATTTCCCTAATATCAACCTGCATTGAGCATGCGCATTTACTAGTCTTGGAAGTTACAATCGTCCTCAGGTAAAAAAAATATAAAGCTACAATCGTCCTCGGGTACGTATATATACAAGCAGAATAGAATTTCCACCTTTTTCAAACATGAAATTCTAAAATGTTTTCCCGTGTTTGACAAAGATTCCACAATGTAAAAATTAGTCAGGTGGTTTTAAAAAATTCTGTGATTTAAAAGTGTTCACATGTTCTTCAAAAAAGAATGTTCTTGCATTTCAAATATGTATCTACACACATTTGGTTTTTTCTTATAAGGCCTTTTGGTTTTTTCTTAATCCGTATGTATCTACACACATTTTAGTATGTATGTTCACTCATTTTAGTATATATGTTGTCAATATTTTGAAATAGCTACGAAGGGAGTATAATTTAGAAGTTAGTGGGAGTATGACTGTATGAGGTACGGTGTATGGTTGTGTGCAGGGTATGGGCGGCCCTCATGGCCTCCCTTGTGGCCTGCTTGACGAGAGTAGTATGAAAAGTTTGTAAGTATTTCCTTACGCTAGCAGGATTCAGTGACAAGTGTGTCATGCAGTGACCGAGATTATCACCTTGGGATTGACCATGTTTGAATGCAATGTGATCAAATGTATGTTGTGGCCATTGTTGATGAGGCGGGAAGGAGCATAAGTGGGAACAAGGGTGGGGGTGGCGTGTTGAAATAGTGGGCATGGATCAGTTGAATGTCTTAAACACTACTTATTGTGTTAAAGGCATGCAATTTTTTCTCCCATTGCTAGACAACGTGTGTATTGCTGATATGATACCAAAGTACAAATCATTTTACAGTCTATGGTTCATGAGCACTCATTTTTCCTTATGTCACTCGTGAACAAAGTTTTCCCAACAAAGTTTGCCCATTGATATAATTTGTCTCCTCCTCGATGTTCCCAAAACAAAGTTAGACCATCTATTCACCGACGATCTTCAGTACTTCACATGGTGGATCGCAAGTAGGTTCCCTATATTCCAATCAATCGGATGATTGGAAGACAAGGTATAGGAATGGCAACATGGTTCTTGGCTTACCGCTTCGAAGATGTGTCGCACCAATTCTATGATGCCATGACTGTCACACCTGACTACCACATCCTCTCTTGGAAGACATCGGTGGCCGAAGACTCTCCCTTGTTCCAACCATCATCCCTTCCCCCCTGCGCCCCCGGTACAAAACAAGTGGTAGCAAAAAAAGGAGCAACCAGAAGCACGATCCTCGCCCATGTTCCTGCCACTTCACCGTCCACCCCTGGTTTGGTCGACGGTGGTGCAAAACAAGTGGCACCAAACAAAAGGAGGTGGGTTTGACCGGCATTGTCTTGGGGCCGAACCACATGGATGGAGCCTCCTCCTCTACTCAACCATTGTGATGACACCCTTTGTCCCATAGTAACCCCATCGCAAAAGTGGGCAGTAGTTGGTCGCCCAGCTCGTCAAGGTCGCATGCTTGCGGAGAAAAGTGGTCGTGCGCCTCCAGGCCGACGTGACCTCCTTTGAACAAGAAATGGCTCGGGGACGTGGTTGAAGGTGAGGTAGATGGGGCTGGAGCCAAAGGGAGGTGGATGAGAGGGAAGCAGATAGTCATGACGGTGACAACAAAAATCATAACGGTATAGTACATGCCTAATGGGCACCTGCGTGTAGTACATGCCACATACTACCATTCAAATTGAGTAGTCGACAAGTACACATGTGGATGCCCATCCTCACCTCAAGTAATTCACATCTTCTCTATTTGTAAAATTTGATACATAAGACACTAAGCACACCATCTGATATGTCCAAAATATGTTATGTTGAGTAGTGTTTCTGAAACATAGACTTAGGGATGGTTCGGAATTTCACCAGCTTCACAAAATTCTTGGAGATGCGGAGCCACGAAATAGCTGCTCCACAATTTTCCACTATAACTCCACCAACTTCGTGAGTGGAGTTGTGGAGTGAAGGTGCTCTGAACAGGGCCTTAATCATTAGATATGTTGTTTCCATATATAAAAAGGGAATTGCTTGTTTTCAGCCAGATGTAAACATTCTCACGCCAGCCGCCTTCTACTCATGACACGTGTCTCCTACTCATGTAGCGAGTCAAACTAGAAACCCGTGCGTGCGGTTGGATTCATAGCTTGGCCACTAGTAGTATTAATTAATTGTGATTAATCGCTCGAACTATCCAGGTAACTGATGCATGCTACTAGTACCATATCATACTAAACCAAACGATTGATCCAGCAAACTGCATGCAGCATCGCCGGAGCATTATGTAAACATGTGTTGCTGCAAACGGCGTGCTTCCAACGAGTGCTACGACGACATCTCGGCTGCTCCGGCGATGTTGTGACGACGTGCTTCAACGACAATGAAGGTGCAGGGATGGTGGCCCGGTTGCTCCACGTGCTTCGACAGATGTTGTGATGGCGTCTCAGCTGCTCCGGTGATGCTGTGATGCATGCTTCACGGCGTATGTGCATCGACGGCCATGACGACGAGGCGTACATGCTGCGACGGTGTCGATGGCTGCGGCGATGCTTTGGCGGTTGGGGTTGCGATGCATGATTCGACGGCGATGATGTGATGCGTGCCTCAATGGCGTACGTGCCATGACATCGTTGACGGGTGCGGCGACGCATCGATGGCCTCGACGGCGAGGCGTACGTGCTGCAATGGAGTCTATGTCCACGGCGATGCTTTAACAGCCATGGCAAAATTGCTTTGACGGCCACGACGGCGAGGCGTACGTGCTGCGATGGAGTCGACGGCCGCGGCGATGCTTCGACGGCCATGTCAACATTGCTTCAACAGCCACGACGTCGACAACTGTCCTGCGACGCATGCTTCGACGGCCATAACAACAATGTTTTTGACGGCCATGACGTCGACAACCCTCGACGCTGCGATGCGTGCTTCAATGGCCATGGTGATGCTTGCACCGCCACGACGACGAGGTGTATGTGCTGCAACTGTGTTGGCGGTCATGGTTGTGCTTCGACGACCATGCTGATAAGGCGTGTTGCGATAGCGTAGGCGGCCACGGCAATGCTTCAACGGCCACGACATCAACAACATCGTCGATGACAACCAATGATGCTATCGTGACGGCAGAGCTGTGAGCCGTAGCCCCGCGATGTTGCAGGTAGTGCTGCGACGCAGACAATGCCGCTTCAAATTATGTCGCGAGACGACCGACCAACGATGTTGTCAGGCCTGCTATGAGCTCATGAACAGTACTAGGAGTCCGGCGGCAAAGCTAGAACGGCCGGGCTGGGTGATGTTGCCACTGTGGCCGACCGGGTGCTACGCGTGTGGGCGAAGGTGCCACGACGACGTGCGACAGCACTGCGATTGCCATCGATGCTTTTCAAGCATTCCGCGAGGCTGCAGTGTTTTGTAAATGAGCGGATGTGTGAGGCGAACCAGGCAAATCAATCAACGGTTACACGCATCGCAATCTAACGGCCATCAAGCCGGCTGCAGCTTGGCCCGCTACAGCCGGATGACGTGTAGCATGCGCCATATAAAAAACATACCGTGCATGCTTTCTCTGTCAAAGAAAACATACCATGTTTACTACGCAAAAAACTGCAGCAAAAGATGAAAAAAAGTAATGCAAAATAGCACATATTATATACTAGTTCTCTTTCAGTATATTCCTACCCTAAATACTTCATCCCTTAATTAAATTAGCACATATTATATATGGGATGTGAATTATGTATGGGAAGTGTTCTATTCGACGTTATAGTCGTGTACGGTCTGGTCTATATACATGGGATACATGCATGCATATTCGGTAAAAGAGATCGTAACAAAGTTTTATATGAAAAAGAATTCTATGAGACCAGGTCTCACGCGAGACCCATCCTGATGGATGACACATCCGATGATACTACGATGGAGTCCGTGGAGGAAGAGGTTATGAGGGACATACTGTTGAGGCTGCCGACGAGGGACGTTGCCCGCTGCGGCTGCATCTGCAAGTCATGGCGCCGCGTCATCCGCGACCCCTCGTTCCGTCGTCTATGGCTCCGGCTCCCCGGAGGCCTTGCTGATCTCCCAGACGAAGCCGCCGGGCATGACCTTAGAGACAACCGTGTTCAACGTCTCCTCGGCAACCCTTACGCCCATGTGCCGCGTCACCGACCTGGACGGCCGCTGGGTCAGCTCTATCATCGTCTGCAACGGCTTCCTACTCTTCAACTCCGGCCAACATGAGCCAATGTTTGTCTGCTACCCGGTCACCGGTGTAAAGCTGCAGGTTCCCGCGGTCAACGTCATGGGATTCTGCGTGTCCGGCCACCAGTACAAGCTCTTCCACTTCTCGGGATTGTCAGAGTATGAAAACTCCCTGGACGTGTACACCTTAGGCGGCAGTGGGTGGCGGAGCCCGAACTTTTGTGGAGCCTGGGAAAGTTAAGCCTAAGTGTATAGTCTAGAAATCTAAAATCGGGTATTCGGATAAAGAATAATCAGGATGACCCTGTTTTTGCTGTGCTAGATAGGGTGTTTACTTCTGTGGATTGGGATGCTCATTTTCCTTTGTCTTCACTAACTGCTCTCCCTAGAGTGGGGAGTGATCACACCCCTTTGGTGTTAGATACTGGGGGGCGCCGATCGTCTAGCCCTAAAATGTTCAGGTTTGAGAAGTGGTGGCTTTCTCAACCTGGTTTTGATCAACTGGTTCGTGAAACCTGGTCTTCTGTTTCATCATCCACTTCTTCGATGGATAATTGGCTATCTAAAACCAGACTGCTTCGTAAAAAAACAAAAGGGTGGGCTCTTAATATTGAGGCTGCGATGAAAAAAAGAAGAAATCTTTCCTTATGGAGTTTGACCTGCTAGATGTTTTATCTGAATCCCAACAATTGTCTTCTGCTGACCATGACAGAATGAAAGTTGTGAAAAAAGAATTGGAGGATATCTGGAAAAAAGAGGAGACTGCCTTGTGGCAGAAGTCTAGTGATAGGAAAATTCTTGAAGGGGACCGCAATAATGCTTATTTCCAAGCATTAGCTAACCACAGACATAGAAAGAATCATTTGTCTGAGTTGATGGGTCCTTCTGGACCTGTGACATCCACTACTGTTATGCTGGAAGTAGCTACTAATATCTATAAAACCCTGTTTGCTTATGAACCTAAACCTGACCTACATTTAGGGAATGGTTTTTGGTCTGAAACAGAAATGATTAGTGAGGAAATGCAGAGAGACCTAGAGAGATCCTTTTCTGAGGATGAGATCAAAGAAGCAATTATGAGTTCATATGCTAGTGGGGCCCCTGGCCCTGATGGTTTGTCATTCCTCTTTTACCAGAACTTCTGGGATCTCATTAAGAATGACTTTATGTGGATGGTTAGGGATTTTGAGAATGGGGTACTAGATATCTATAAACTGAATTATGCTATCATTACCCTCATTCCTAAGGTGCCCTTAGCTAGAGAGATGAAGAATTTCAGACCTATTAGTCTTAACAACTGTGCTGTTAAAATCTTTTCCAAAGCTATGAATACTAGGGCTTCCCCTATCTGTGATAAACTCATTTCTCATAACCAAACTGCCTTTATTAAAGGGAGATTTATATTGGAAAGTGTTGTTATGGCCCATGAAGTGATCCATGAGGTTCATAGGTCTAACACTAGTGGGCTGATTCTTAAACTGGATTATGAGAAAGCTTATGATAGGGTTAGTTGGGAATTCCTGAAGGAAATGCTTCTTTCTAGAGGCTTTGGGACTAAATGGGTTAGTTGGGTGCTTAGCACCTTGAAACATGGTACATTTCAGGTTAGAATCAATGACACAAATGGGCCACACTTTATTGGGGGTAAAGGGTTGAAACAAGGGGACCCCCATTCCCCCCTTCTTTTCAACCTGGTGGCTGATGTTTTTTCCAAAATGCTGGTTAAAGCGGTTAATAATGGCTTGATTGGTGGGCTTCTCCCACATGCCATCCCTGGTGGTGTAGTTAGTTTACAGTATGATACCATTCTGTTCATTCAAGAATCTGTGGAATATGCAAAAAACTTGAAGTGGATCCTGACCTGTTTTGAGAAGCTGTCTGGCTTAAAAATCAATTTTCATAAAAGTGATTTGCATACCATTCATGTTTCTGAGCAAATGTCTAGAGAATTTGCCCAAATCTTTTGTTGTCAGTTTGGTGACTTTCCTTTCAAATATCTTGGGGTGCCACTTCATTATAAAAAACTGAGGAGGGAAGACTTGCAACCTATCATTGATAGGATTATAAAAAATATTGCTGGTTGGTTAGGCAAACTCTTATCCTACAGAGGGAAGCTGATTCTTTTAACTACTTGCATTGCCAGCATTCCATCATATCTTATGGCCATGATTAAATTCCCAAAGTGGGCTATTGATATGATCACTTCCCAAATGTCTCATTTCTTTTGGGGCAATGTGGGTGAGGTTCACAAATATCACTTAGCTAACTCGGGCCTTGTGGCCAGAAGGAAGGAATTTGGTGGCCTGGGTGTCCCTAATCTCAGGGACATTAACATGGCTCTCCTGGCTTCTTGGGGGAAAAGGTTCTATGATGGGAGGGAGGGGGATTGGAAAAAACTTCTTTGTTTCAAATATGCTACTGATAAACCTAATATTTTCCATGCTAAGCCTGCCTCTGGGTCTCCCTTCTGGAAAAGCATTTCTTGGGCTTTTGCTGCTGCAAATTTTTTTTGGAAATGGAATCCTGGGAATGGGGATAACATTGCCTTCTGGCATGATAACTGGATTGGGGGGTGCTCCCTAAAAACTGCCTTTTGGGAATTATATGATATTTGTCATCAACAGGATGCCACTTTGTCCCAGGTTTGGGATGGTGTGAACCTATGTCTCACCTTTAGGGGTTGTGTGGATGAGGCCATGATGCAGAGATGGGGTTATTTGGTTAGCCTGGTTTCACAAACTACCCTTTCAGATCGGCCAGATAACCCTGTCCGGGCCCTGGAATCAAATGGTCAATACTCTGTTAAATCATTCTATAAACTGATCAACTTTGGGGGGGTTTCTTCTGAGATTAAAGATTCCATTTGGAAAATCAAAGTCCCGCCAAATATCCATGTCTTTTTATGGCTGATGTATAATAATAAAAGCCTTACTAGAGACAATTTGGCCAAAAGAAGGCATGTTGATGATAAAACTTGTGTTTTCTGTGCTGAGTTGGAATCTACCCAACATCTTCTATTTGACTGCATTGTTGCGTCTAATGTCTGGTTTGTGGTTGCCGAAGCACTTGGCATTCCCCCTCCTGTCTCATTTTCATCCTTGACTTCTTTTTGGAAGAGAAAAAAACAATGTGAAGCTGTGAATATGGTTACCTCTGCTACCTTGTGGTGCTTATGGCAGTTACGCAATGACTTTGTCTTTCAGGGGGGAAGATGGCGAGATATACGCTCTGTGCTGGGACAGGTGGCGGCAACAATCAGGCAATGGAAAATCCTATCTTCAGAGGCCCAAGGTGCTCTACTTCTCCGGTGCTTAAGACTTTTGGAGCGTCGAAGAGGGGAACTGCTTAGAATTGCTTCGGTTTAGTGTTTGGTAGTGAGCGAGTTATCATCTGGTGTGTGGTCTGTTGAGTCTGACTCTCTTATGGGATGTAATAGGGGTAGTAGAAACCCTGATGTATGTTTGATCTGTGGCAGCTACTTTTGGTTGTCGCCGAGAGCTGTTTAACAGTCTGGTCTCTGTCGTTGCCTTGGCTTAATAAAATTTGGGGCGGGGGGCGACCCCTCTCTTTTCAAAAAAACATATAATACAACACCAAACTTCCAAACCACAAATCCATATTAATAATGAAGTGAAAACATAAACATAATAGTCTAACAAAATATAGTTCAATAGAGTAAGTAAATTTGAGAATTGACAACAGAGGCAAACTTGCCATGTATCCAACAAAAGTAAAGATATCCATAGCAGTTGTCATTGTGCAATTTCTTCCACCATGATTAAAAGCACCTCTGACTTTCATTTTTGTCAAAAGAAAATCATATAATCATCCTTGCATAAAGACAAACTCGCCATGTTGCCAAAGTCCCAAAAGACACTACAAGATAAAAAATGGATTTGTAACTGAAATTAATTTAGTTGTGAGATGTGAATATATTAAAAATAGAAAGATTGCAAGAATAGAGATGGTTAGATAGAACATATCAAAATTCCCTTAAGCTTCAACAAATCATTCCCTAAATTTAAGCCCTAAGTATATTTGTTCATTGCTAATGACTTTTCAGATGTAAGGAAATCATCAAACACTTCCATTGTCAGCACCCTGATTCTAAGTCACACCGATCTAGCCTGTAACACCTCATATCACTTTGCAGCCTCACGCACGGTATCCCCACGGGTGTCGCCTTACCATGGCCCGGGACCGTTTGCGCCTTTTGGCTCACGTATATGATAGTGTCGCTAGCATCTATATGACAGAGAACCCGGGCCGACATGACTAGTCGTGAACCCAAAGTGGTACTAACTTACGGGGACAAGCATACATGAATCAACATCGAGCATGTCGGTCAGCAGCGTGCGAATCCGAGCTGTAGCACTTGGGCTAACAGGACTCCGGGAAACCGGGTTGTAGCAGGCTAGGCAGGACTCCGGATGTCATCGCGTGACATTTCCCCGAAGGGACAGACACAGGAACGAAGTGAATCACATGCCGGCCAGTCAAGTGTTCCGGAGCAGTAGTGCTGGGCTAGCAGGACTCCGATGAACCGGGCTGTAGCGGACTACTATAACTCATGGAAGCACAAAACTACATTTCCCCATAAGAGAGGCTACCTAGGATAAACAATTAGGTTGTCAGATCCCACACATACCAAGCATTTCAATCATACACAACTTATGCTCGATATGTGTAAATACAACATGGCATCACAGCATAACTCTACGACTCAAGTATTTATTCATTAGGCTCCGAAGAGCCAGATAAAACAAACATGGGTCTCATGACCCAACATTCAGAGCATACAAGTCAAAGCACATGCAGAAGCTTAACATGTCTGAGTACAGACTTCTACAAATGAAAAAGGCTGAGAAGCCTGACTATCTACTAGATCCTGCCAAGGGCACAAGATCGTAGGTGAGGTATCAAGCTAAACGTCGAAGTCCACAAGGAACTACTAGCGAGAATGAAGTCTCTCTGCAAAATATAAATTAAGCAAACGTGAGTACAAATGTACCCAGCAAGACTTACATCAGAACTAGCTACATATGCATCAGTATCAACAAAGGGGGTGGTAGAGTTTGACTGCAGCAAGCCAGCTTTGACTCGGTGGCTATCCTGAACTACGACTGCAAGTAACTCTTTTGAGGTGGCGCACACGAGTCCACATATTCACCATATCAATACTCCATTATGGATCCGCTCCCGTCTCCCTACGAGAACGCCATCCATAGCACTCACTCTTATCTTGCGCATTTTAGAGTATCCACTTCCACTTGTCTATGAACTATGCAAGGGGTCCAAGTTTCCATATGCGAGGAATCCGGCTATTCGAATAGATAATGATAACCCTGCAGGGGTGTACTTCTTCACACACGCTCTCGCCACTTATCGCCCTGTACACGTCATGTACCTCGGCAACCTTCAAGCGGAAGCCGGGCGAGGGTGTCGGACACGACCTAACTAACCACACAAGTCTCTCGTCCAGGTTTATCGCCTATTCGGGTTCCATCCGCAAGGAGATCCGGCCGGGGTGTCGCTCACGGCCCCAAACGATGTGTGCAGGGTTCCCAAGCCCACCATCCGAGTGCCACTTGGTACACCGTGCCACTGTGCCTAGTCTGTCCCAAGCCCACCTGTACCAGGTGTCACTTGGTAGACTACTAACACTACCTACAAACACCAGAAACTAGTTGCAACTCCTGGACAGAGATCGAGTTGATTAATAAGCCGAGAGGGGCCGAGTTACCGGAACCCAATGTGTGGTAGTAACTGTTCATGGATCACAAACACGAAACTCAGTTCCTGAGAACAGCTGCAATGAGACAACCCATCATGTACTCCTACATGGCCTCTCACCGCTAGCTTTACCAAATCGTGTTCAAACACTTAGCTCTCAATAGTAGGACATGTTCGCCACGTTCCAATTCATTCCCGATGAATCAGACCCGACTCAACTCTAAGCAGTAGCAGGCATGACAACAAGCATGAATGAGTAGGCACATCAGGGCTCAAACAACTCCTACTCATGCTAGTGGGTTTCATCTATTTACTGTAGCAATGACAGGTCATGCAGAGGAAAGGGGTTCAGCTACCGCAGCATGTAACCGTTGAACCGTTGTTGTCCTAATGCAGTAAAAGAGAGCAGGAGTGAGAGAGTGGTATTGTATCGGAATGAACAAGGGGGTTTTGCTTGCCTGGCACTTCTGAAGATAGAATAGTTCTTCATCGGTGTCATCGATCTCATCGTCGGAACGCCGTCTACTGAGAGGGGACAATTACCGGCAAACAAGAGGGAACACAATCAATGCAATGCAACAAACATGATGTATGATCATGGCATGTTAAGGTACTGAATTCACCTAATGCAACAGTTAGTCATATTAATTGAAGTGGAATTCAAACATATAGCAAATTCCAACTCCAAAACTACATACCATATATTCCATAAACATGAATTGTCCTAGTTGGTGATGTTAACTTGCTCAAACATGCATGAACATGGCATAAACAGATTCTTCATATTTTTCTGATAATTTTTCATATATAATTTATTTTATTCTGAGCTACGGTTGAATTTCTATGATTTTTTGAAGTTTATACTATTTTCTGAAATTTCCTGGATTATTTTTAAACCAGAAAATTATTAACTGAGTCAGCATGACGTCATCCCTGCGTTAGCAGGTCAACGTGGTCAGCCCAGGTCAAACCTGACCACTGGGGCCCGCAAGTCAGTGTCTCAGGTCTAATTGGGTTTAACTTTAAACTAAACCAGAGATTAACAGGGGTTGGACCCACCTGTCAGTGGCGCAGGGGAAGTCAAATCCTGGTCAACCGGGGTCAAAACCGCGGGCTTGGCCCACGACTCGTCGCCAGCGACGACACAGATGGCGGGGCGTCTCGGAAATGCTCCTCCGGCGACCAAAACGGTGGCGGAGAGGCTCTACGTGATGCTGGAGCTCGTCCGCGTGTAGTGCAGCAAGCGGCAGCAGCTAGGGTGGCCTGGGTTGAGCGCGGCGTCGACCTCGGCGGTGGCCGGAGTTCGGGCGCACTCGGGAACGGGGCTGTGGTGGCCGTGGAGTGTCGTGCTTAGGTCCTACGGCACCTACGCGGCGCGGTGAGCACGTAGGTGTGCTCGGTTGGGAGCTACGACGACTGTGGCCACGGCGGCGAGAAGCTCGGGCGGCGGCGCGGTTCGGTCTCCGGCGGAGCGACGGCTACAACGTGCAAACTGAGCGCAAAGGAGGGGGGTTCGGGTCAGTGGCTCATGGCGAGTCGGACGAGCACGTCGGCGAGCTCGGGGACGCGGAGACGGCGGCGAATCGATGGGCGCGCCCTTCGGCGACCGAGGAGGAAGAAGGTGGAGTAGCCGGTGATGCAGGTTGTCCCAGCGCTTGGGGCCAGGGTGGGGCGAAGCAATGATCGTCGGCGGTTCTTGCGGAGTCAGAGTGGCAGTGAGGGGAGCACGGTGGGCGCGGCTATGGCGGCAGCGAACTCAAGCACGCGTCGGCCATGGCGTCAGGGGGGTGAAGGAGAGAACAGGGGGGAAGGGGTCCAGGGGGAGAGGGGAGCGGTGCAGGGTGTGCGTGGCGTCGTCCGGGCGCGTCGAGGAGTAGCCAGGCAGGCAGGGAGGGAGGAGGTGGCCGGGCGCGCGGCGACCACGCACCCAATCCTTCTGACGCGAGCTGGAAGAAGACAAGGGGAGGAGGTGGGCTGGGCCAACAGTGTTGGGCTGGTTGGGCTGCACAGAAGCTGGGCCGCAGGTGAGGTTAGGTAAGTTTCTGTCTCTGTTTTATTTTCTTCTGTTTTGTTTTTTTCTTTTACTTTGCCACTGTTTTCTAGTTTAAACAAATTCAAAACTGTGACAAATATCCTCTGAATAATTTATGTTGCTAGATGGACTTTTCCAACAACACATAAACATTTCAAAGTTATTAGAAAATATATCCCATATAATATGAATATAATTCCAAATTCAAATACAATAATGATTTAAATTCAGTGCCAAAATAATACCTTAAAAATGTTCACTATTTTTGGTTTGGATCAAACCCGTGCCAAAATTATCAAACATTAATGAAGGCCATTTTGGTTTTACTGAATGCAAGTTTAAGGGTTCTTGCCCCTTTTTTTAAAAAGGATTTTTCTGAGGCTTGAGAATTCCCTCAATTCAAATTTCACTGGAATTTAGACATGATGCATGATGCACTCTGATGCAACTAATTGCAGGGAGTAATCTAGGGCTGTGACATCCGTATCAAAACTCTTTTTTGTGGAGGCCTGTAGTAGTAATGTAGTACTCCCTCCGTTTCTAAATATAAGCCTTTTCAAAGATCTTTTGATACAGACTACATACGGATGTATATAGACGTATTTTAGGGTATAGATTTACTTATTTTGCTCTGTATGCAATCCATATTGAAATCTCTAACAAGACTTATCATATATCATATCTTACATTCTTAGCAAGTTGATCCCACTACTACCAATTCTCTCAACATGCACACTATCCACATCATTTTCATGCCACCTCAGCGTTCACATGAGTTTTTACATGCATGATGCCATGTCATCCTGCCGTTACCAGCGTACACAACGTATCAAGGACCAGCCCTCCCTCTTCTGATTGTTTTGTCTGCCACTGGCACATCGGTTTTTTATGTAGCCTTTTCCTGGTGAATGAACCAAACAGTCATTCGTCTTTTGGTTTCTGTAACCGATGCGTCAAGTAATCAAGAGCCGATGGAGCCGACCTCTTCGTGTCAGTCATGCATCGACCTAACAACCATCAACATCACGCTACTCTCTGCCCATATCTCCGCATGTCGCACGAGGTAACCACATTAGGGCTGGCGCAGGGCCGCCAACGCCTCCTGCAGCTGCCACCGACGAACAACGACTGAGATTCTCTGCCACCGGCCGTCGGGTGTGCAACCCCTCTCCTCCCGTAGGTGGACCGGCCAGGTCATGCCGCTCCAGTATCCCTGCATGTCTAGCAAGGTAAGGCGGCCCCAAGCCAGGTCTGGAACAAGACTGCCGCGCCTCTTGCCACTGCCACCGATTGGGCGTGCAGCCTTCTCCCCCCATAGCCAGGCGCGCCGACCAGACCTACCTCGGCTACCTTCATGTACGAGGACTCTAGGTCCCCGTCGGCGGCACAGCCTCTGGCGCCATGCAGATTCGCTCACCTGCGTCACACAAGACCTCCCGGTCGCTAAACACGTCTAATTGTTGTTTGGCACCAAGTAGCTCCTTCCTATCCAAGGACACGGTCGGCGTATGATTCCCTGATGGTCGCATCAATGCCGTAGTGGTGCTACACCTGCTGAGTACTTCACAAGGATGACGAGCTCATCTGCTGAAGGATCTCCTACGATTGGCACTGTCATCATAAGGTACTGACCTCTAGCCTCTGCTACCCATCCTTTCTGATTTCCTCTATTACTTTTGGATTGTGCTTAACCTACCTTTTAATTTGATTTTACTCATGTGCGTGTCGTTAGATTGGAGTGGATACGTTACTAGGTGTCCATGTTGTTGTCCCATAGGTCTTCAATCGCATTAGTACTTCCGTGCCATTGATTTCTTTTATTGTGCTCCGTGCATCCTTCAAGTCAGTGTGTCTTTTCTTTTTATTCTAGATTCCTGCCTATTCTTTTGCTACACTTAAGTCCCTCTTTTAGCTGTTCACTAATCTTTGTTGTTCCATAATCTAAAAGGAGAACTTCTCGCAGGCAGCAAAATTATATTTCTCATGATGGTTGGGGATAATTACACATGGAAAAATATGGCCGGATAATGTAATGGTTTCCACTTGCTTGCATAATGCAATTTTTTCATAATTATTGATCTTCAAGGTCAGTCAAAATTTCAATATATACCATTATTATCTCAACCAACTGGTTTTAGCAGATTGGACATATTTGCCTCAATTTCAGAAAAGCTAGATAAGCAAGTTTTCATCGTGTTGTGTTCAAACTTTCTAATGTTTACTGGGACCATCTTATTACTAATTGATGCTAATTTCAGACAACATGTTAGGAATTTAGGCCAACAAATAAATATGGTGAATGCACCATACAATTGTTTAGTACTATTTGTCATTACATTATTTTGTGGTAAGCGCTTCTCTTCAATATGTATTTTGGACCAAATGTCCCGCAGCAACGCACGAGGGATTATCTAGTATACTTAAGAAGTTCACCCCCACTATTTGATTTATCTTGACATGCAGCCTATCCACGTCAGCAGCCTTACCACATCAGCAACTCTATTTTTTCTAGCTAATGATATGTTTTGCATTTAGTTACACAAGTGGGATTTAATTTGCATTAGTACGCAACCAGCCTTGGTCACAGAAGCGACTTGCCATTTCCTCTTCGTAACAGAACCCCACTGGAACAGAACAGCCCACATCCATCCTATCCCACCTCCACGCACATCTCATCCACTCCCACAACCAGCATTATTTCCCCTTTATCTTCTCCTCCACGGCTCCACTCAGGAAACAAATCACCATCTTCATCTCCGCATCAGCCGTTGCACAACTACAGGAAGATCCTCACCTTCAGAAGTGCCGGGGGTGCTGATGGCGTCGTACCGCTGCTGGACAAGCCTTCGTTGGTCATCACCGACAGAGCCGCACGCTGCTGCCGATTCAGTCCACGTAATCACCGCCCTTAAGTTGATTCTTGCTGCAGATGAATCGAGCCCCGCGCCCCGATGTCCACCAAAGCTCCCGATGAGTCACATGCGCCACCATCGGCTTCCTCCTCCAACATCACCTGCACCAAAGGTGGGTGGATCTCCTTCCTCTTATATGTCCTCCGATTTGAGCAATTATTTTGATTTATAGCTTTGTTTGGATGCTCTGATTTGGGTGTTATAGGAAGCCTTTTTCTGAAGAACATCCCTGCTCCGTCTCCAGGCACCTTCTCTATGGCCGCAAGTTCCGCAAGTTTCTCTCACCTACGATTCCTCTCTAACTGAAGTACGATCTGCAAGAATGTGTCAACATCCGATGGATCATGATGATCTCTCTGATCCGGTTGGTTTTGATCGGAAACGATAGATGGTGAACAATTCCTCTTTGTTCGTTTTCTTTATTTTTCTGAAGGAATAAATACATGAAATTTACCATTTAACACGTGCAACTACAATTCTCTCTCTCTCTCTCTCTCTCTCTCACACACACACACACACACATGTTAGTTCAGTGTGATTTATTTTTATTTTTATTACTTTCCTTTGATAGTTCTATAGAATAAGAGCATATGGCACAGTGCAATTCATTTTCAGGTATTTTGTTGTCCGGTCATATTATTCCAGTGGGAATGGCTTGAGATCAGTCCAATACCCAAGTGGCACCGTCGTGTGACTGACATTGTCGTTCTTCTACTGCCAGGTTCAAAACTAAGGTTTTGTTTGTTAGCTGCTAGGAATTTCGGAGGTTCCATTAACAAATCACGTGTATTGCATCCGAAAGGAGGCAAGGAGCTCTATAATTACAGTTAGTGTTTTCTTTCTCCTTTCAATTGATCATACAAGATTACTCCTCTAGGACATAACAAGTACAAAATGCATTTAGCATTTCTCAATGGCTACTCTTATGGAGTATTGACAATTTTCTATAGTAATATAATCATTGACCTTATGGAGTTTAATTAGTTCCATGCAAGAATTTCTAGGGTTGCTTAATTTGTTTCATTCAATATAGTTGCTTGATGATGAACCTATTTTGTGGAAAGAAGTTCAATGTGCATCAAGGTTAGCCTCGAGATCCAGATTTTCTCAAGAATAAGTTTAGCATGTAATTCACAATTTCTAGAACATGATTGTTCATACAAAAGCATAATATATTCCTACATGATTTTTTACTACAGTTCAATGCGACAAAATTCTATTTTACATAATATCCACTATATCTAGCTTGGTATGCTTCCATCCTCTATCTTATGGAATGGTCTATTTCCACTTTCCAGTTATCACGATGCTTCTACCGCCTTTGTGCTTTTGTTTACACTACTGTGAATAATTCTTATAGAATTTGAGTTTACATGCCAATCAATCAGCGTTTAAGTGTCGTGTGGGTTTCAAGAAAATTCTCCATAAACTAAACCAGAAGGATGAAAATAGATATTTGTAATTTTATTAAATAATGATATGCATATAATATTTGTCATGTGGGAAATTGAGTTTTCAATTAACTATTTGCATCTAATCAAGGTGGCACAACCACCGAAATGTTTACTCCAGGTACATGTCCCTATCACTCACACTTCTGCATAAGAAATTGGTATTTTTTTTTCATAAAATTTGCTAGAGAGATTATTATTGCTATTGCCATTGCTGTATCTTTTTTTCATTTATGCGATTCACCCATGCTAAATAAATACGAATTTTGAATGTCACATGGTTTCATACTCCCAGTCATGTCCTTTTTTAGGGAATCCCAGTCATGTCCTTAATGTGTCTTTTCTCTTACTAGATCACTGGTAGAAAACGGGCCTATAGTCCCGGTTCGTAAGGGCCTTTAGTCCCGGTTCCTGAACCGGGACTAAAGTGTCGGTACTAATGCCCTGTACCTTTACTCCCGGTTCAATCCAGAACCGGGACTGATGGGCCTCCACGTGGGCAGTGCGCAGAGCCCAGGCAGGAGACCCTTTGGTCCCGGTTGGTGGCACCAACCGGGACCAATAGGCATCCACGCGTCAGCATTTCTGTGGCTGGGTTTTTTGTTTTTTTTGAAAGGGGAGGGTTGGGGGTTTTGGGGGGTTAATTTAGGTGTTTCATATATTGTGTTAGCTAGCTATAATTAATAGAGAGAAGTGTCCTCTCTTACGTCCGTGCTTGGTCGACGCTACGTACTATACATACGTATAGAGAGGACTAGACACGCTAGTTAGCTAGTAAGCAAACGAAGGAAACAGAAGATCGTCATGAACATATATGCATACAGAGAGAAGTGATATCGACCACCTCTCCTTCTCCGAGAGATTGGTCGAACAACAAGTTCTCGTATATCTATCCGACACTACCGGCTACATATATACAGTAATTATCTCTTACAAATATAATCATACGGACTCATGGTCCACATAGTATTCTCCGTCTTCAGCGATCACTTGGTCAAGAAAGAATGCCGCCAATTCCTCTTGAATTGCTTGCATGCGAGTTGGTGCTAGGAGTTCATCCCGCTTCCGAAACATCTAATTTGAAGAAGGGGGGTCAATACATATATATATGAATGAATGAAACTCAATACAAATGATGGTAATAAAATAAAATTGTGAATGTTGTTATTTACGTACTTCATATTGTTCGTCAGAGTACCCGCCCCGCTCACAGGTTGTGTGGCGGATGGACTCGCAGACGTAGTATCCACAGAAATCATTCCCTTTTTCCTGCCACAACCACTTTACAAGAAATAGAGGTCAATCAAACTGATAAGCAAGAATGCTAAATGGTATTGATGAAACTAGCGCTTGAATCACTAGGAGATGCGCGGAACATGCTACTATAGCACTTACTTTCGGGTGTCTAAATTCCAGCTCCTTCGGCAGTCCCGGAACTGTTCTGGTGAATTTTCTCCAAACCCTGCCGGACAAAGAAAACAATTACTTGATATCAGGAAATGAACAAAGTTGCTGATATGGTGGATAATGATCGATTTAACTTACTTCTTGAGGATTTCAGTCATGTCCGCATACTCCTGGGGATCTTTTCATTTAGAGTCCAAGACGGTTACTACTCCCTGATCAAGCCTAATCTCTAGGAGAATATAGTGGAAACTGCACACGCATGCATAACTCATCAATTACATTACTATAACCTGGACTAATGTATAAGGGAAACCGAATATGCACAAGACAATAACACTCACTTGAAGTTGTAAGGAAAGAGTATTATATCTTTGTTTTCATTTTTTTGAATGATCGTAGCAAGTTGGCCTCGGTATCTCCGGGACGATGTTGCACCTCAGTTGCATCTATGAGATATGTGTTAATGAACCCAATATCACCGATTTGTCTTTTCTTCAATTCGGCGATCTTCATTCTGCATAATATAGTGAGGATAATTATAAATACATGCAATGAAAGAGATGAGCTATATAGAGAGACTTAATGACAGAAGTAGTAGTACTTACAGACAGTAGTAGGTGATCGTTGTTTTATCGAGGGCCAATTGATTGAAAAGCTGATAGAACTCCTCAAATGGAATAGGCAACAGTTCAATTCAAACGAGGTCATGCTCCGGTTTGACTCTCGCATACAAAGTACTCCTTCCCCCAGACTCTGCAGATTTTCAAGTACCAATCATGTAATCTTCGCATCATCGTTGTTAAAGATTTTTCATCTTTGACGAGAGGCTTCCCGTACTCGTATCTGTGTATCTGCACCTCCATGGTATCATAATGTACATCGTCGGGCAGGTAATCATCAACATTGCCATAACCGGGCACCATCCTCGGATCGACGATGTCGCTAGGCACCTTGATGGGGGGCACGATTGCTTCGCTTGTTCGCCGAGCTGGGCAATTTGTTTCCCAGCTGCTCGTCGTTCTTTCAGCCTTTGATCACTGACTGTACTTCCCGACCGCTCCGCTTCGGCCCATGTCTTTGCAATAATGCGCTCATAGTTGCCTTTCGGCGGAGACTTGGGTGGTTTTGCCAGGGCAGCCAGAGTGCGCTTCACTTTCACCGGATCTACCTTCTCCTCCGGAGGTGGATGTCTCTTTGCTCTCAACCCTTGAAACCAGTCATCCACTTCGGTTCGCGCGATCTCGGCGTTCTCCTCCGGGGTCCTCTCATATGGTAACTTCTCTGGAGTCTTCAGAGAAGGACCGAATCTGTATGTCCTCCCGCCTCTGGTTGTACTGCTAGACGCCGACCGAGCAGACGGAGCGGTTGTCTTCTTTACTTGCTTACGAGGCGGAGGAGAAGGACTACGACGCGCCGGAGCAGCTGGAGCGGCGGCAGGTCTCTTCCGCCCTTGCTGACGAGGCGGAGAAGGAGGAGGCTGGCTGTTCGGGCGCATCGGCGCAGGCGGAGAAGGAGGCGGAGTGCCGCCACGCGCCGGAGAAGGAGCCGGCCGAGGGCCCTGATCGTCACTCGCCGGAGGAGGAGGCGGTGGAGGAGGCGGAGTGCCCTGACTCGCCGGAGGAGGAGGCGGAGGCGTCTAGTTCGGAAGGTTGATGAGCTCCTTCCGCCATAGGCATGGAGTCTTTAGAGCAGACCCCAGCCGAGTCTCCCCTTCACCGGTAGGGTGGTCAAGCTGGAGGTCCTCAAATCCCTCCGTTATTTCATCCACCATCACCCTAGCATATCCTTCTGGAATCGACCGACAGTGAAAAGTTGCGCCGGGTTCAGTAGGATAAACAGAGCCAACACCCGCCTTGACCTTCAAATTCATCCATTGCGTCATAAGGTGGCAATTTTGAGACTCCATGATAGCATCCACGGAATAGCTGGCAGGAGCCATCAAGGCATGCTCCGGCTGAAGCAGCTCGGTGGAAGCCACGCTGCTTCTGCGCTGAGATGGCGGGGTAGCTTCGGGGGAGGCTTCGGCAGTACGTTTGCTGCGATTTGTTTCTCGTTCCTCTATCGCGTCTACCCTTGCTTGCAGCGCCTGCATTTGGGTCTGCTGCACTTTTTTCCTCCTCTCATGGGATTTGTAACCGCCTGCGTCCGGAAACCCAACCTTCCACGGAATGGAGCCTGGCATGCCTCGTGTCCGCCCAGGGTGCTCAGGATTCCCGAGGGCCATTGTGAGCTCGTCGTTCTCTCTGTCTGGAAAGAACTTCCCTTGCTGCGCTGCTTCGATATACTGCTTAAGCTTCCTGACTGGTATGTCCATTTGATCGTTCGTCCAAATGCACTTCCCTGTTACAGGGTCCAAGGTTCCGCCACTGGTAGAAAAAGGGCCTATAGTCCCGGTTCGTAAGGGCCTTTAGTCCCGGTTCCTGAACCGGGACTAAAGTGTTGGTACTAATGCCCTGACCCTTTAGTCCCGGTTCAATCCAGAACCGGGACTAAAGGGCGTGGCCACGTGGAGCTCCACCTTTAGTCCCGGTTGGTAACACCAACCGGGACTAAAGGAAATTTTATGATTTTTTTTGAAATTTTTTTTTTGAATTTTTTTTTATTTTCAAACTTCTGAATTTTTTTAACCTCTAGTCTGTAATCACCACCCCTCATCACTTCTCAATTTATCCTCTAATCACCCCTCATCATTCCAAATCATCTAACTTCCCGAACGGTCACCCATCCTCCCACTCCCCCAGCCTGAGCACGCTTAACTTCCGGGTTCTATTCTCCCTCGCTCCAAGTCTACACTTGTTGTTTTCCTGACAATAGTAAGATGTCAATCCTATTAACCTTCAGGAATTTTGCTTGAGCATGAAGTGACACATTTCACTGTTTGAGTTTGAAACTATTGTTTTAAAAAACAATAATTATTTAGTAACACTAATATTTCTTGAATAATTAGTTTGACCATTGTTTGACCACAGTTTGACCACAGATTGACCAGATTTGACCAAAATTGAAATAACTAAAATAATTATTTAGTAACACTAATATTCTAGAATAAGTAGTTTGACCATAGTTTGACCACTGTTTGCCCACTGTTTGAATATTTTTCAATTTTTTCCACTCTAGATCTTAAAAGCCCCGTAACTTTTTTCTATTAGGTTTTTGAGGATTTTGAAAATGTTTAACGGGGTTCCCCCTTTTTAATTTGGATGTAACTTTTCGAGTAGATGATTTTTCATATAAAAAACTTTTTCATCCGAGTTAGTATGCAAAAGTTATGCCCATTTTTACAAATTTCAGAGAGATTTTGCAAATAAAGTCAAAATTCACATTTGCAAATTTTCCCAACAACTAGACCACATATCACATGAGAAACTTATTTTCTTTTATTTTTTTGACATTTTCATTATTTTTTTTAAAACTGAAAAGGCGATCCACGGGGGGGGGGGGGGGGGGGAGGTAGAGTTTGAAAATGGGACCTTTAGTACCGGTTCGTGGCACGAACCGGGACTAAAGGTCTCAACCCCATTAGTCCCGGTTCGTGCCTCAAACCGGGACTAAAGGTCTAATCTTTAGTCCCGGTTTGAGGCATGAACCGGGACTAAAGGTCATCGCACCCTTTAGTCCCGGTTCATGTCTTAAACCGGGACTAAAGGGCCCGAGTGAACCGGGACTAATGCCTTAGCCGCACGAACCGGGACCAATGCTCACATTAGTCCCGGTTCTAGACTGAACCGGGACTAATGGGCTGAGCCGGCCTGGACCATAGCCTTGTTTTCTACTAGTGCGCCAGCCCCGAAGAACCAAGTCCAGCAACGGTCTGGCCAGCTAATTGTCTCTGGTTCGATCCCTTTATCAACCAGATCATTCTCAGTCTTGGCCCACTTAGGCCGGGCTACGAGGTAGCCACCTGACCCCGTGCGATGGTGAAGCATCTTCTTCGTAGCATTTTGCTTGTTTGTCGCCGACATCTTCTTACTCTTTTCCGATGTCTTGTGGGCCACAAATGCGGGCCAGTGATCTCTGATCTTCTCATATCTGCCCTTGAATTCTGGTGTCTCATTATTTTCGACAAACTTATTCAGCTCTTTCTTCCACCTCCTGAATAGTTCTGCCATCCTCTTAAGAGCAAAAGACTTGATTAATTTCTCTTTAACTGGGTTCTCTGGATTATCCTCTGGCGGTAGGGTGAAATTTGACTTCAGCTCAGTCCAAAGATCATTTTTCTGCATATCATTGACATAAGACACCTCAGGGTCTTCTGTAGCCGGCTTAAACCATTGCTGGATGCTTATCGGGATCTTGTCCCTAACCAGAACCCCGCACCGAGCAACAAATGCACTCTTTGTCCGGAGGGGTTCAATCGGTTGGCCGTCGGGCGCGATTGCTATGATCTCAAACTTTTCATCCGAGCTCAACTTTTTCTTCGGGCCTCGTCTCTTAACCGAAGTTGTGCTCGATCCAGAGGGCTAGAAAAAAAAACAAAGACTTAATTAATATGTGTACATACCAAAACAATGAATGCATCAATCAGCTACTCAGCACAGGCTTAACTAATATATATACCTGGCCGGACTCGGTTCGGTCACCGGAGCCGTCATCACGGTCTCCTTCTTGCACCGGCATTGGGTCACCGGAGCCGTCCTCATGTTCTTCTTGCACCGGCATTAGGTCACCGTAGCCAGCTTGTTCACCCTCTCCTTCCAGACCATCGGTTTCGTTGAGAAATAACTAGACGGCATCACTTCCTTCTGCGATTATGTCCCTCAACAACGCTTCTTTTGCTTCGTCTAGGGCGGTGTCCATAGTTTCTACAAATATTTACAACATGGCAGTTATTATTCAAACATGACAGATGGATATATTAGTGCCAAACATAGAACTAGCTACCTAATCATAGTAAGCTATCGGGAGGGGGTATATATCGACAACGACGACACTACATCTATGTCCCTCGACGACCCTCGTTCCCGATAAAAAAAGAGGAAGAAGAAGAAAAAAAAAGAGGAGAAGAAAGAATAGAGGAGAAGAACTCCTCTATTCTTTCTTCTCCTCTTTTTTTTCCTTCTTCCTCTTCTTTTTTTATCCTCTTCTTCCTCTCATGTTCGAGAGCATCGCCGAGGGGTCGGGAGGTTGCCTAGTGTCAAAGGATTCAACAAAACCATGTCTTCATCATTAGGCGAAAGTAACATGTGCATGATGGTACGAAGCTCTCCAAAGTTATTTTGGAATGGAGTCCTAGATAGGATAATTCGCTTTTTGGTACAAAGTTCAGCAAGAACCTTCCAAATATCGTTATTTGGAAGGCCTTTGCTGAAATTCATACAAGAAGGCAAATTATCCTATCTGGGACACCATTCCAAAATAATTTTGGAGGACTTCATCATGCCCTGGTTACTTCTGGCTAATGATGAAGCCGTGGATTTCTTCAATACTTTGACACTAGGAAACCTCTCTCGACCCCTCGGCGATCCTCGACCCCTCGAACCCTCGACGACCCTGGAACCCTCGACCCCTCGGCGATCCTCTTCTTCCTCTCATGTTCGAGAGGATCGTCGAGGGGTCGGGAGGTTGTGTAGTGTCAAAGGATTCAACAAAACCATGTCTTCATCATTAGGCGAAAGTAACATGTGCATGATGGTACGAAGCTCTCCAAAGTTATTTTGGAACGGAGTCCTAGATAGGATAATTCGCTTTTTGGTACAAAGTTCAGCAAGAACCTTCCAAATATCGTTATTTGGAAGGCCTTTGCTGAAATTCATACAAAAAGGCAAATTATCCTATCCGGGACACCATTCCAAAATAATTTTGGAGGACTTCGTCATGCCCTGGTTACTTCTGGCTAATGGTGAAGCCATGGATTTCTTCCGGCTAATGATGAAGCCCTATTTTTTTCCAGTTTTTTTGTTTTGTTTTCTGCATTATTTATTTCCTTTTGTTTTTTGCTTTATTTTTTAATTCTTTTTGCTTTTAGTTTTAGAAAAATTATAAACTTTCTGTTAGTGCCATTAGTTTTCAAATTTGAAAACACTTTTTTAGTTTTTTTGTTTTCTTTGTTACTTTATTTATTTTATTTTGTTTCTACTTACAACAAAATACTTATTGTTGCTATTTTTATTTTTTTTCCAGTTTTTGTTTTGTTTTCTGTATTATTTATTTTCTTTTGTTTTTTGCTTTATTTTTTAATTATTTTTGCTTTTAGGTCAGCAAAATTATAAACTTTCTGTTAGTGCCATTAGTTTTAGAAAAAATATAAACTTTCTGTTAGTGCCATTAGTTTTCAAATTTGAATAGTTAAAATTTGAACATAGATGCACCTATAGAGAAAATTCGACCTAAATTGATAGTTTTCAAATGAACTCTGAAAAAGTTGGCATAGCATACTCGTCTGTTACAAATTTGGCATGGTATCATCATAATAGTTGCGGGAAAAAGTCTTCAGTTTTTCTTCACTTGTGTCATTTGCTTATTGCGCTGTAACCATGGATAATCTTCATTGTTTATCAGGATGCTTGGGTCAGCCTTGACATTGAAGGGAGGAATTTCATGAAACTTTTCATAATCTTCAGACATGTCTGTCTTGCCGTCCACTCCCAGAATGTCCCTTTTTCCTGAAAGAACTATGTGGCGCTTTGGCTCATCGTATGATGTATTCGCTTCCTTATCTTTTCTTTTTCTCGGTTTGGTAGACATGTCCTTCACATAGATAACCTGTGCCACATCATTGGCTAGGACGAACGGTTCGTCAGTGTACTCAAGATTTT